>NW_021823073.1:3005526-3173305 GCF_901001165.1 Salmo trutta | reverse complement strand
GAACTTCAAAGTGGGATGTAGTTTTAGTGGGATTTGCAGCTGTTGTTGGTAAGTAATGAATCTGCTAGCTTCTAGAGTAACTTCCTCAACCTGTAAGTGTTTTAGGATTTGAAGACAGCTATGGAATCATCTCCACAATAGTTTGACAGGTCTGAGAAAGTACCTGAGGGCACATCTGTGTGCTGTGTCAGGGAGAGGGAGAGAGATGGCCCCTTAATGGTGAATCGGTGACAGAAGGGGCTGCTGAACAGTGGGAGAGGTGTGCGTGTCCATTAGTTGTGATGAGTGAACAACAGTTACCTTGGCTTCGATGACAGCC
This sequence comes from Salmo trutta, assembly GCF_901001165.1. Taxonomy (NCBI): domain Eukaryota; kingdom Metazoa; phylum Chordata; class Actinopteri; order Salmoniformes; family Salmonidae; genus Salmo; species Salmo trutta. Next base: position 3,172,986 of record NW_021823073.1, on the reverse strand, counting down.
TCGGTACATGCCTGTAGCATGGTCAGGTGATGAGTGAACAACAGTTACCTTGGCTTCGATGACAGCCTCGGTACATGCCTGTAGCATGGTCAGGTGATGAGTGAACAACAGTTACCTTGGCTTCGATGACAGCCTCGGTACATGCCTGTAGCATGGTCAGGTGATGAGGAACACCAGTTACCTTGGCTTCGATGACAGCCTCGGTACATGCCTGTAGCATGGTCAGGTGATGAGTGAACACAGTTACCTTGGCTTCGATGACAGCCTCGGTACATGCCTGTAGCATGGTCAGGTGATGAGGGAACACCAGTTACCTTGGCTTCGATGACAGCCTCGGTACATGCCTGTAGCATGGTCAGGTGATGAGCGAAACAGTTACCTTGGCTTCGATGACAGCCTCGGTACATGCCTGTAGCATGGTCAGGTGATGAGGGAACACCAGTTACCTTGGCTTCGATGACAGCCTCGGTACATGCCTGTAGCATGGTCAGGTGATGAGCGAACACAGTTACCTTGGCTTCGATGACAGCCTCGGTACATGCCTGTAGCATGGTCAGGTGATGAGCGAACACCAGTTACCTTGGCTTCGATGACAGCCTCGGTACATGCCTGTAGCATGGTCAGGTGATGAGGAAACAGTTACCTTGGCTTCGATGACAGCCTCGGTACATGCCTGTAGCATGGTCAGGTGATGAGCGAACACCAGTTACCTTGGCTTCGATGACAGCCTCGGTACATGCCTGTAGCATGGTCAGGTGATGAGGAACACCAGTTACCTTGGCTTCGATGACAGCCTCGGTACATGCCTGTAGCATGGTCAGGTGATGAGGGAACACAGTTACCTTGGCTTCGATGACAGCCTCGGTACATGCCTGTAGCATGGTCAGGTGATGAGGAACACCAGTTACCTTGGCTTCGATGACAGCCTCGGTACATGCCTGTAGCATGGTCAGGTGATGAGGGAACAACAGTTACCTTGGCTTCGATGACAGCCTCGGTACATGCCTGTAGCATGGTCAGGTGATGAGTGAACAACAGTTACCTTGGCTTCGATGACAGCCTCGGTACATGCCTGTAGCATGGTCAGGTGATGAGGGAACAACAGTTACCTTGGCTTCGATGACAGCCTCGGTACATGCCTGTAGCATGGTCAGGTGATGAGTGAACAACAGGAACTTTAACTTCTCAGTCTCCAGCAGCATCTTTATGTAGTCTTTCACTGCTCCAGCCTATAGGAGGAGACCACAGAGGGGCCAATAGAAATGCAATAACAACATATTAGAATACATCTCTATGTAAGGCCATACAGGGAAATCAACCAATGGAAGGAAGGGAATGAATCATGAATTGCTATGAGACACATACTCAAGACTTCACAAATATTTGTCATGAAGGACCACTTATACGACCCCCCCCCCCCCAATCGACAGTCCTGTCCTGCTGTCCACATGCCACACACCTCCTGGACTTCAGACCTCTGTCACCAGTCTCTCACCAGTCTCTCCTCGCTCACCTAGAGACATGGACTGTTTAATTATGAGAAGGCCTTTCCTCTCAGAGGGGGATAATGAAAGTAGGTCTAAGCAGGTCTAGCTAGAAGCCCCCTCCTCCATCTGCTAATGGGAACTTCTCATTACTGGGTTGCTTTTAACTCTGCAGAAGTTTAATTAGTGCAACACAAACTTCCTGTCCACTGAAGCAGTGATATGTTATCTCTCTTTAAAGTCCATCATCAGAGGCAGCAGGGTCTCTGGGTAATTGGGAGCATCTGCTGCTGCTGGTAGACGGGGTAAAAATAAAAACCCTGTCCCCCTCCACACTGCCGAACTCGGTCCCAAAATGACACCCTATTCCCTATGTAGTGCACTACTTTTGACCAGGGCCCAGTGAGCTCTGGTCAAAAGTAGTGCACCATGTGGGAATAGGGTGCCATTTGGGATGCATCCATAGTCCACTCGCCAGGCATTCACATACGCTTCAGAAGTGACATGAGATGTGTGTGTGTGTGTATCCACTCACCCCCCCAAAAGTTATTTTCTGTCAGTGTGTGTAGCAGCAGCCAACCAAAAGGGATGGGCGAGGAAATGAGACAGGAGGATGACACGTCTACAGCGACGCAACGGTGAACTTTAATCAAGCGGAGGAGGAGGAAGGGAAACCGAGAGAAAAACCAATCAGCAAACAAGACGGAGCGAAACAAGCCAACCGGTGAGGAAGGATTCCTCCGCTGATTACGTTCAGCAGGCTGAGGCTGTCTGAGGCTGTCTGAGGCTTTGTTAACCTTGGTGCAGGGTCCTTATTACAGAGGAGCCTGGGTCATGTTCAGTTAGACACCAAACAAAAGTAAAACTGTCCAAAACAGAGCGAAACAGGGAGAGGTACTATCTGTGCTTGTTTTCTGTTGACTGTTGAAAAACGTTTGTATCCTGCGTACCAAGCCAGCTTCCTTCACTTAAAGTCACCTGGAAGTTAACGGCTGACATTCTTGCCTGGCGGTGTTACCATGGCAACCCCATTAGAATTAACACCTTGGAAAGGTTCCGCTATATTTGGGTTCGGTCTGCTGTGTCGAAAAGGTTTACTTTAGAAAAAAACTGAGGAATTGAAAGGCCACAGTTATAGCTGTCCAGAGTTATGATGGCCAGCCAGAATGCTTTCACTAAGGGGTGGCAGACCTTCACTCTGTTCCCATGGCGATGCACTCTGAGTAATGTGAAGCATAATAACCTATGGGAGGGAGGGCCTTGCACCTAAGAAGAAAAAAACATGCTTGTCACCTTTTGACACCGCCCTTCAACAAACAATCTCTCTAGAGAGAGAGAGAGAGCGAGAGAGAGAGAGAGAGAGGAGCTGAGAGCGCGAGAGAGAGAGAGAGAGAGAGAGAGAGAGCGAGAGAGAGAGAGAAGACCCTTTTCTAGAACGGTGCAGAAGTGCTGGGCCAGGAGGGGGTTAGGTGCCTGTGTGTGTATATACACTGTACCTTAGCGATGGCGGTCTGTTTGTACATGCGTGTCACGAGCCCCATGACTTCAGTGAAGGGGTTGTCTGTGGCAGAGACCCCCGAACCCATCGTCCTCATCAGGCGCTCCCACTCCTCCAAGCTGCCGCTCGCTTCCTGCGCGCACACACACACACACACACACGTGTCAAAAGGCCTGTCTGTTTCCTTCTCTTTCCCCTCTTCTCTGTTTGCAGCTCTAAGGGCAGAACATGCTGCTGTGGATGGTAGCCTACTTCTCCTTCAGGTGGAGAGAAAGGAGGGAGAAAAAGAAGACAATTCCCAAAGACGCTGCTCCTCTCCTCTCCTCACGTCAGTAGTGCCTAGGTAGGTCACATGGGCTAGCCCAATTATAGCTGGATTGTGACAAGGGGATGTTGAAGATGGAGAACACACTAGCCCAATACAATAAATCACACACACAGTCTGCTCTCAAGGTGAAACACAATGAGTATTTAGGGAGTTACTGTACAACGGCAGTATGAAGGAGTATTTAGGGGAGTTACTGTACAACGGCAGTATGAAGGAGTATTTAGGGGAGTTACTGTACAACGGCAGTATGAAGGAGTATTTAGGGGAGTTACTGTACAACGGCAGTATGAAGCTATTGAGTATTTAGGGGAGTTACTGTACAACGGCAGTATGAAGGAGTATTTAGGGAGTTACTGTACAACAGCAGTATGAAGGAGTATTTAGTGGAGTTACTGTACAACGGCAGTATGAAGGAGTATTTAGGGGAGTTACTGTACAACGGCAGTATGAAGGAGTATTTAGGGGAGTTACTGTACAACGGCAGTATGAAGGAGTATTTAGGGGAGTTACTGTACAACGGCAGTATGAAGGAGTATTTAGGGGAGTTAGGGGTATTACTGTAGAATGGCAGTATGAAGGAGTATTTAGTGGAGTTACTGTACAACGGCAGTATGAAGGAGTATTTAGGGGTTACTGTACAACGGCAGTATGAAGGAGTATTTAGTGGAGTTACTGTACAACGGCAGTATGAAGGAGTATTTAGGGGAGTTACTGTACAACGGCAGTATGAAGGAGTATTTAGGGGAGTTACTGTACAACGGCAGTATGAAGGAGTATTTAGGGGTTACTGTACAACGGCAGTATGAAGGAGTATTTAGTGGAGTTACTGTACAACGGCAGTATGAAGGAGTATTTAGGGGAGTTAGGGGTATTACTGTAGAATGGCAGTATGAAGGAGTATTTAAGGTAGTTAGGGGTATTACTGTAGAAAGGCAGTAGGAAGGAGTATTTAAGGTAGTTAGGGGTATTACTGTAGAATGGCAGTAGGAAGGAGTATTTAAGGGAGTTAGGGGTATTACTGTAGAATGGCAGTATGAAGGAGTATTTAAGGGAGTTAGGGGTATTACTGTAGAAAGGCAGTAGGAAGGAGTATTTAAGGTAGTATAGGGGTATTACTGTAGAAAGGCAGTATGAAGGAGTATTTAAGGGAGTATAGGGGTATTAGTGTAGAAAGGCAGTATGAAGGAGTATTTAAGGGAGTTAGGGGTATTACTGTAGAAAGGCAGTAGGAAGCAGCTCTGAGAGGACAACAGATACACCAGACAGATACATCTGAATTGTACAGATCTGAGGCACCTTTATTTAACCAGGTAGGCCAGTTGAGAACAAGTTCTCATTTACAACTAAGACACAGTCACATACATGTCCCCTTAACTTTGGTATGTAAGTACGAAGACAAGCTATATATTATGATATTTAGACACACAGGGCATTCGGAAAGTATTCAGACCCCTGGACTTTTTTCACATTGTTACATTACAGCCTTATTCTCAAATTAATTAAATTGTTATTTTTCTCCTTCAATTTACACACAATACCCCATAATGACAAAGCAAAAACAGTTTTTTAGAAATGCTTGCTAATTTATAAAAAAATTGAAAACTGAAATATCACATTTACATAAGTATTCAGACCCTTTACCCATTACTTTGTTGAAACACCTTTTGCAACGATTACAGCCTTGAGTCTTCTTGGGTGTGACGCTACAAGCTTGTCACACCTGTATTTGGGGAGTTTCTCCCATTCTTCTCTGCAGATCCTCTCAAGCTCTGTCAGGTTGGATGTGGAGCTGCACTGCTATTTTCAGGTCTCTTCAGAGATGTTCGATCGGGTTCAAGTCCGGGCTCTGGCTGGGCCACTGAGGAAGATTCAGAGACTTGTCTTGAAGCCACTCCTGTGTTGTCTTGGCTGTGTGCTTAGGGTCGTTGTCCTGTTGGAAGGTGAACCGTCGCCCCAGTCTGAGGACTTTGCACCGTTCATCTTTCCCTCGATCCTGACTAGTCTCCCAGTCCCTGCCGCTGAAAAACATCCCCACAGCATGATGCTGCCACCACTATGCTTCACCGTAGGGATGGTGCCAGGTTTCCTCCAGACTTGACACTTGGCATTCAGGCCAAAGATTCCATCTTGGCTTCATCAGACCAGAGAATCTGGCCACTCTACCATAAAGGCTTGATTGGTGGAGTGCTGCAGAGATGGTTGTCCTTCTGGAAGGTTCTCCCATCTCCACAGAGGAACTCTGGAGCTCTGTCAGAGTGACTATCAGGTTCTTGGTCACCTCCCTAACCAAGGCCCTTCCCCAGATCTATGCCTCGACACAATCCTGTCTCGGAGCTCTATGGACAATTCCTGTGCCTCTGATATGCACTGTCAACTGTGGGACCTTATATAGACAGGTGTGTGCCTTTCCAAATCATGTCCAATCAATTGAATTTACCACAGCTTGACACTAATCAAGTTGTAGAAACATCTCAAGGATGATCAATGGAAACAGGATGCAGCTGAGCCTCATAGCAAACAGTCATTATGGGGTATTCTGTGTAGATTGCTGAGGATTGAAAAAAAAAAATGTAATCGATTTTATAACAAGGCTGTAACGTAACAAAATGTGGAAAAAGTCAAGGGGTCTGAATACTTTCTGAATGCACTGTAGATAAACCCCATACATGCATATATTCTTATTTCATTCACACTGACTGCATACATACAGTCCATAAATTAGCCAGCCAGTGGAGAGCGTAGGCTGAGGAGAGTGTGTGTGTGTGTGTGTCTGTGTGTGTGTGTGTGTTGACAGCATGTGATTTTGGAGTGCAGCAGCAGGTGAGGTCTCTTTGTACTGAGAGAGAGAGAGAGAGAGAGAGAGAGAGAGAGAGAGAGAGAGAGAGAGAGAGAGAGAGAGAGAGAGAGAGAGAGAGAGAGAGAATCAGAGAACGAGAGAGATCAGAGAGATGACAGAGAGAGATGACAGAGAGAGATGACAGAGAGAGATCAGAGAGAGAGAAAATAGGGAATGTGCTGGCCATGTATTCCTCTGGCTGACGGAGGTAACAGAGGATGAGAGGGAACAGAGGATGAGTTCTACCTCATTACTTCAGCCTTACACAGCAGCACAGAGAGGAGCGTAGCGGAGGACAGAGGGCACAGAGTTTAGAGCTCACAGAGTAGTTTACACACTAGACTAGAGAGCTCACACAGAGGCTAATTAAGAGATTATGGAGTTCACACTGAGTTTATAGAGCTCACAGAGTATAGAGTACACAGAGTTTAGAGCTCACAGGGTAGAGCTATAGAGCTTACAGGGTATAGAGATCAGAGTATAGAGCTCACACGATATAGAACTCACCAGGTATAGAGCTCACAGGGTACAGAGCTATAGAGCTCACAGGGTACAGAGGTATATGTGATGGGGCCACAGTGTCTCCTGACCCCTCCTGTCTCAGCCTCCAGTATTTATGCTGCAGTAGTTTATGTGTCGGGGGGCTAGGCTCAGTCTGTTATATCTGGAGTATTTCTACTGTCTTATCCGGTGTCCTGTGTGAATTTAAGTATGCCCTCTCTAATACTCTCTCGGAGGAGGAGGACCTGAGCCCTAGGACAATGCCTCAGGACTACCTGGCCTGATGACTCCTTGCTGTCCCCAGTCCACCTGGCCGTGCTGCTGCTCCAGTTTCAACTGTTCTGCCTGCGGCTATGGAACCCTGACCTGTTCACCGGACGTGCTACCTGTCCCAGACCTGCTGTTTTCAACTCTCTAGAGACAGCAGGAGCGGTAGAGATACTCTCAATGATCAGCTATGAAAAGCCAACTGACATTTACTCCTGAGGTGCTGAACTGTTGCACCCTTCACAACCACTGTGATTATTATTATTTGACCATGCTGGTCATTTATGAACATTTTAACATCTTGGCCATGTTCTGTTATAATCTCCACCCGGCACAGCCAGAAGAGGACTGGCCACCCCTCATAGCCTGGTTGCTCTCTAGGTTTCTTCCTAGGTTCTGGCCTTTTTAGGGAGTTTTTCCTAGCCACCGTGCTTCTACACCTGCATTGCTTGCTGTTTGGGGTTTTAGGCTGGGTTTCTGTACAACACTTTGAGATATCAGCTGATGTAAGAAGGGCTTTATAAATACATTTTATTTGAGGTATAGAGCTCACAGGGTAGAGAGCTCACAGGGTAGAGAGCTGAGTATACTGTCCACAGAGCTCATCGTGGATAAAAGAGCCCACAAAATACAGATATGATGGAAATATAGCTCAATGAAATAGAAATGAACTGGCTAATGTTTGAATATTAATTCAGTTTTATAGAACAGATAGCTAGTGCTGATCAGTATGAAAGGCTACTTTACTTATGAACAGAAAAGGGCAAGACTGAAATAAAAACCATATGGCAATGGGAGATAAAATGATAATTAGTGTAAATTGGATACTATTGCCGAGCAACAGGATGGGAGAGCAAGAGAGGGAGGGTGGGGAAGTGTGAGAGAGAGAGATATGATAATGAGGGGATATTTTCAGAATATTTAGCACCCCGTCTCCCCTCTGCCTAGAGGGGTCCGTCCATCCGTCCAGCCGTTTGTCAGCGTGTGTGTGTGTGTGTTTCGGTCTGTCTTCCTGTCTGTCCGTCCGTTACCTTGGCAGCGTCTTTGGGCAGGTCGAAGGGGATCCGCTGGCGTATTTTGGGGGGTAGCTGGGGGAGGACCTGGACCTTCAGCCTCCGGATCATGATCTCACTGAGACGCTGGTGGAGATCCTCCAGATGAGAGGCACCACGACAGTCCCACTGTCTCCTGTTACCAAAGAACCTGGGAGGGACAGACAATAACAGTCCCACTGTCTCCTGTTACCACAGAACCTGGGAGGGACAGACAATAACAGTCCCACTGTCTCCTGTTACCACAGAACCTGGGAGGGACAGATAATAACAGTCCCACTGTCTCCTGTTACCACAGAACGTGGGAGGGACAGACAATAACAGTCCCACTGTCTCCTGTTACCACAGAACCTGGGAGGGACAGACAATAACAGTCCCACTGTCTCCTGTTACCACAGAACCTGGGAGGGACAGATAATAACAGTCCCACTGTCTCCTGTTACCACAGAACCTGGGAGGGACAGATAATAACAGTCCCACTGTCTCCTGTTACCACAGAACCTGGGAGGGACAGATAATAACAGTCCCACTGTCTCCTGTTACCACAGAACCTGGGAGGGACAGATAATAACAGTCCCACTGTCTCCTGTTACCACAGAACCTGGGAGGGACAGATAATAACAGTCCCACTGTCTCCTGTTACCACAGAACCTGGGAGGGACAGACAATAACAGTCCCACTGTCTCCTGTTACCACAGAACCTGGGAGGGACAGACAATAACAGTCCCACTGTCTCCTGTTACCACAGAACCTGGGAGGGACAGACAATAACAGTCCCACTGTCTCCTGTTACCACAGAACCTGGGAGGGACAGACAATAACAGTCCCACTGTCTCCTGTTACCACAGAACCTGGGAGGGACAGACAATAACAGTCCCACTGTCTCCTGTTACCACAGAACCTGGGAGGGACAGACAATAACAGTCCCACTGTCTCCTGTTACCACAGAACCTGGGAGGGACAGACAATAACAGTCCCACTGTCTCCTGTTACCACAGAACCTGGGAGGGACAGATAATAACAGTCCCACTGTCTCCTGTTACCACAGAACCTGGGAGGGACAGATAATAACAGTCCCACTGTCTCCTGTTACCACAGAACCTGGGAGGGACAGACACCAGGGTTTGGGTCAGTGTGTCTGTCTGCTGCAGTGTCATTATGCCCAGTATGTACACACTGCTGTTTGTCATTTTGGGAGGAAAGTGGGAGATGTAGCATTTTCACCATGCCAACGGTCAATATTACTGTGTGTTTGTATGTAGGGCGTTACCTGTAGTGGGCGTTACAGTATTGTTTGGCGTAGTCACTCCACGTTCCAAACATCCTAGGATAGAGAGCCTCTATCTGCATAAAGAGCTGTGGAAACATAATAAATGGAATGTGTGTGAGAGAGAGAGAGAGAGAGAGAGAGAGAGAGAGAGAGAGAGAGAGAGAGAGAGAGAGAGAGAGAGAGAGAGAGAGAGAGAGAGAGAGAGAGAGAGAGAGAGAGAGAGAGAGAGAGAGAGAGAGAGAGAGAGAGAGAGAGAGAGAGAGAGAGATAGAGAGAGGTGTGGCAGATGTGTTCTTCCCCTCCATTCTAACCATCATCACTCTTCAAGATACTAAACGGAACATTTCTGCCATGATGATAATAATGGACAATTATTCAAATGGAGCTTTTCAGGCAGCAACCATGTGAATAAGTAGAGTCAGTGTGAATGTCCTCATCAAAGCCCTGCAGCAGCACAGTGGAGCCAAGAATACTCTGCTGTTCAACAGGGGAGTGAAAGCTTTGCTGTAGTGAACAATAGTAACGTGTGGGTGGAAGGAAGGGAGGGATGCTGCTTCTCTGGCACGGGCTCTGTGGTGTGTGTCATGTTAAAGTTACAAATACTACAGAAAGAATAGAGCTGCAATGGCTTCCAGACCATCTGTATTTAACCAGCCCTTCATGCTTCCTCTAGGTACAGACAGGTTCAATACATATCTGTGTCTGTGAAATACTGAAGGCAGATTAAAGGAATGTATAGGATCCCAGCGGGCCAAGCTGGTTGAAATGTCAGAATAGAACAGAAATGTGTGATTGGGGGATGGCGTGTTCAGATGTTTGGACCTTCGGGGGTACCGTACCTCCTCTGGCCGTCCCAGGGCCGGGGTGCCCGTCAGTAGGATGGCCCGCTTGGCGTTCTGGATGAGTGGTACCAGTATCTTAGACCTGGCTGCGTTCCTGGACTTAAGGTAGTGGGATTCATCCACCACCACCACATTAAACCTCTGTCTGGTCAGAGCCTCCACCAGGGGGCATGCTTCTGTGGTGAGCAGCCCGTAACCCAACACTGTTACCTTACTGCTACTGATCCCCCTATATAACAGACACAGAGGGTTATAATGTGTTATAATGCTTCTGTGGTGAGCAGCCCATAACCCAACACTGTTACCTTACTGCTACAGATCCCCCTATATAACAGACACAGAGGGTTATAATGTGTTATAGTGTGTTATAATGCTTCTGTGGTGAGCAGCCCGTAACCCAACACTGTTACCTTACTGCTACAGATCCCCCTATATAACAGACAGAGGGTTATAATGTGTTATAGTGTGTTATAATGCTTCTGTGGTGAGCAGCCCGTAACCCAACACTGTTACCTTACTGCTACAGATCCCCCTATATAACAGACACAGAGGGTTATAGTGTGTTATAATGGGTCGTAACCCAACACTGTTACCGTACTGCCTCTGTAGAGTGGACAGAGACACCGATGATCAATAATCTCGAACAGTGAAAACATTGACTGCTGCTGTACTGATACTGTCAACTTGAACTAAATTGATTGAGAAAATAGACATTCATTTAGCAGGAATGAAAATATAAATTTTCACATTTACAATTTTAAACTGCAGGTTAACGTTTATTGTCATGAGTCTTGTCCAGGAGGCAGAACTGAAAGATCTCCCTTAGATAGACCAGCTGCAAAGTCAACATGTACTATGTTGTAAAAATCATGAAAACAAAAATTAGCTTTTTGGTCTTAATTGAAGGTTATAGTTAGACATTAGGGTTAGCAGTGTGGTTAAGGTTAGGGTTAGCAGTGTGGTTAGGGTTAGACATTAGGGTTAGCAGTGTGGTTAGGGTTAGCAGTGTGGTTAGGGTTAGACATTAGGGTTAGCAGTGTGGTTAGGGTTAGACATTAGGGTTAGCAGTGTGGTTAGGGTTAGACATTAGGGTTAGCAGTGTGGTTAGGGTTAGACATAAGGGTTAGCAGTGTGGTTAGGGTTAGACATTAGGGTTAGCAGTGTGGTTAGGGTTAGACATTAGGGTTAGCAGTGTGGTTAGGGTTAGACATTAGGGTTAGCAGTGTGGTTAGGGTTAGACATTAGGGTTAGCAGTGTGGTTAGGGTTAGACATTAGGGTTAGCAGTGTGGTTAGGGTTAGACATTAGGGTTAGCAGTGTGGTTAAGGTTAGACATTAGGGTTAGCAGTGTGGTTAAGGTTAGACATTAGGGTTAGCAGTGTGGTTAGGGTTAGACATTAGGGTTAGCAGTGTGGTTAAGGTTAGACATTAGGGTTAGCAGTGTGGTTAAGGTTAGACATTAGGGTTAGCAGTGTGGTTAAGGTTAGACATTAGGGTTAGCAGTGTGGTTAAGGTTAGGTTTAAGATTTGATGACTTTGTGGCTGTGCTAGTTAGTGACCACTCTGCAGAGGTGCCTCCAGAACAAACGAAAAACATGAACCTGCATTTTAACAGGTGGAGAACTTCAGTAGGGAAACCAGGACCACAACCAAGTAGCGCAGGAAAAGCAGACCAGAGTCCAGGTGAAGTTAAAATGGGTAACGTACAGCGTGTCACTCTTGGTCTCCACCAGGTTAATATCTCCAGGGTTGAGCTCAGGGATCCACCTCTCCAACTCCTCGATCCAGGGGTACTTTAGAGAGGAGGGCACCACGATGAGCAGAGGCCACTCCTGTCTGTAGGCGTAGGCCACAGAGATAGCCTGCACTGTCTTCCCTAGACCCATCTGGAGAAGAGGATTAACAATACAATATGGAGGATGAAAACAATGATGTATGTATATAATCGATGAAAACTCATTTCAAAAACAAAATAAACCGAACACAATCATTGCCTGGCTCAAAAGTAAGCAAACAGCATGTGATGGAGTGTTCGTGAAATTCTGAGACACCAACAGATTCTACAATGACTGTGTCAAAAATGATTACATGGCTAGGAAGGTTTCTTAAACTTGACAAATTAATTCAGAGGGAGCATAGCATATATTATTTGAGGGAAATAGATTTGATAGGACTGGGGAGTTGGGTTGTGTGTGCTTCACGGCTTACCTCATCTGCGATCATACACCTGAAACAGAGAAGAGAACGACAGGGGTTGAGAGTGGAGGACATAGAATACTTCATGTGTTCATGCAATATTGCACTAGCAATCAAATCAAAATGGATTAATCACATGCGCCGAATACAGCTGGTGTAGACTTTACCGTGTAATGCTTGTTCACGAGCCCTTCCCAAAAACGCAGAGTTTAAAAATAATAATATAAATAAAAAATTGTAACACAAGAGGAATGCAATTAAATACACAAGAATGGAGTTATACAGGAAGTACCAGATCAATGTGCAGCTATATACAGGAAGTACCAGTACCAGATCAATGTGGAGCTATATACAAGGAGTACCAGTACCAGATCAATGTGCAGCTATATACAGGAAGTACCAGATCAATGTGCAGCTATATACAGGAAGTACCAGATCAATGTGCAGCTATATACAGGAAGTACCAGTACCAGATAAATGTGCAGAGGTACGAGGTATTTGAGGTAGATATGTACATGAAGGCAGGGTAAAGTGACTAGACATCAGGATAGATAATAATAAGGTATTTGAGGTAGATATGTACATGAAGGCAGGGTAAAGTGACTAGACATCAGGATAGATAATAATAAGGTATTTGAGGTAGATATGTACATGAAGGCAGGGTAAAGTGACTAGACATCAGGATAGATAATAATAAGGTATTTGAGGTAGATATGTACATGAAGGCAGGGTAAAGTGACTAGACATCAGGATAGATAATAATAAGGTATTTGAGGTAGATATGTACATGAAGGCAGGGTAAAGTGACTAGACATCAGGATAGACAATAATAAGAGTAAAATAAAGAACAGAGTAGCACTAACAATGATGAGTGTAGAAGTGCGCGTGTGTGTGCACGTGAATGTGTGTTTGTGTTGTGTCGGTATGTGTGTTAGCGTGTGTTAGTGTATGTAGTGTATATGAACGTGTGTGGGTTTGTGTGGGAGTGTCAGTGTAGTGTGTGAGTGAGTATGTATGTACAGTGTCTTCAGAAAGTATTAACACCCCTTGACTTATTCCACATTTTGTTGTGTTACAGCCTGAATTTCTCTCTACCCATAATGACAAAGTAAAAACATGTTTTTAGAAAGCTGCTAATTTACTGAAAATGAAATACAGAAATATCTAATTTACATACTGTAAGTATTCACACCCCTTTGCTATGACACTCCCAATTGAGCTCAGGTGCATCCAATTTCCTTTGATCAACGATGAGACGTCACCACAACTTGATTGGAGTCCACCTGCGACCAATTCAATTGTTTGGACATAGAAAGAAACCCACCTGTCTATATAAGGTCCCACAGATGACAGTGCATGTCAGAGCAGGAACTATACCCTGAAGTCCAGGAACTGTCTGTACAGCTCCAAGATATAATTGTGATGAGGCATATATCTGGGGAAGGGTATAAAACAATTGTTTCCAAGAGCACAGTGGGTCTCCATCATTGAGAGAAATATGCAACTACCCAGACTCTGTCTACAGCTGGCCGTCTGACCAAACCGAACAACTGGGCAAGAAGGACCTTGCTCAGAGAGGTGACTAAGAACTCAATGACCACTGACAAAAGTACAGAGTTCCTTGACTGAGATGGGAGAACATGCCAGAAGAACAACTGTGTATCTACAGCACTTCACCAATCTGGGCTTTATGGGAGAGTGGCCAGACGGAAGCCACTCCTGAAAAAAAGGCACTTGACAGCACGACTGGAGTTTGAAAAAAGGCACCTGAGACTCTGAGATGTCTGGAGAAAACCAGGAACAGTGCATCACCCGTCTAACACCGTCCCCACCGTGAAGCATGGTGGTGGCAGCATCATGTTATGCAGCATGCAGGGATGTGTCCTTAGTCCCCTCCTGTACTCCCTGTTCACCCACGACTGCGTGGCCAAGCATGACTCCAACACCATCATTAAGTTTGCTGACGACACAACAGTGGTAGGCCTGATCAACAACGATGAGACAGCCTATAGGGAGGAGGTGAGAGACCTAACGTTGTTGTCCTGGCACCACACCCTCAATGTGAGCAAAACAAAGGAGCTGATCGTGGACTACAGGAAAAGGAGGGCCAAACAGGCCCCCATTAACATCGACAGGGCTGTAGTGGAGCGGGTCGAGAGTTTCAAGTTCCTTGGTGTCCACATCACCAATGAACTACCATGGTCCAAAAACACCAAGGACTTGAAACTCTCGACTAAAGGTTAACACCTTCAGTTGGCGCTTCCTATTGTGATTTTTACACAAACATTCCTTCATCTGATGTTGAGTTTGTTTCCTGTCTTCAAGTTGTGGGTTTGTCCTTTTGTTTGCCTCTTCTTGGGAAAATTTAGTTGGCGCTCATGGTGGGTGTCTTTTAGGTCCCAGTTGTTGTTGCTAGTCAACTTCCAGTGGACACCCCCATGAGTGTCTTTCAGAAGCCCTCCTAAACCTCACCTGTTTTGGCTGTTGTCAGTGACTCTGTTAGTTCCCTCTTCTGTTTGGGCGACATTCTTGCTGGGTAACGTAACACTAACACAACAAAATGTGGAATAAGTCAAGGGGTATGAATACTTTCTGAAGACGTGTATATATATATATATATATATATATATATATATGAGAGATATTAGTCTAGTGAGTGTGCAGTAACAATATAGCCTAGACTATGGTCACCATTTCAAACTAAGAATCAAGTTGATATTGCTAAATGTATTATGACATAAGCAATATCAGCACAAATAAGAGATATGATTTCCATTCAGGTCTTTCCATCAGTTGGATACAACAGAGCCACTGCCACTCCAAAAATAATCACACAACAGCTTCCTCCCTTTGCAATTCTAAGTGTAGTAGCTCCACAGATCAATGATGACAGTTTTATTACCCTGCTCACAAGGTTATAAGCTGTTAGCCTGTTCCCTCCACCAGCCTTTACAAAACAGGCTTTAGCTACACTTCCCTGTTCATAACAGATTCCACTAACACTCTTTCTAGCATTTATTTTTCAGATAGTAGCTACAGTGCCTTCGGAAAGTATTCAGACCCCTTCCCTGGGGATAGAAAACCAAAGGGAGGGGGAGGTCCAAAGGAGGTCAGGGAGTTGACCAAGAACCCAATGGTCACTCTGACAGAGCTCCAGAGTTCTTGTATGGAGATGGGAGAACCTTCCAGAAGGACCACCATCTCTGCAGCACTCCACCAATCAGGCCTTTATGGTAGAGTGGCCAGACGGGCCTTTATGGTAGAGTGGGCAGACGGAAGCCACTCCTCAGTAAAAGGCACATGACAGCCTGCTTGGAATTTGCCAAAAGGCACCTAAAGGACTCCCAGACCATGAGAAACAAGATTCTCTGGTCTGATAAAACCAAGATTGAACTCTTTGGCCTGAATGCCAAGTGTCACGTCTGGTGGAAACCTGGCACCATCCCTATGGTGAAGCATGGTGGTGGCAGCATCATGCTGTGGGGAGGTTTTTCTGCGGCAGGAACTGGGAGACTAGTCAGGGTCGAGGGAAAGATGAACGGAGCAAAGTACAGAGAGATCCATGATGAAAACCTGCTCCAGAGTGAAGGTTCACCTTCCAACAGGACAACGACCCTAAGCGCACAGCCAAGACAACGCAGGAGTGGCTTCGGGACAAGTCTCTGAATGCTCGAGTGGCCCAGCCAGAGCCGGTCTTGAAACCGATCGAACATCTCTGGAGAGACCTGAAAATAGCTGTGCAGCGACGCTCCCCCATCCAACCTGACAGAGCTTGAGAGGATCTGCAGAGAAGAATGGTAGAAACTCCCCAAATACAGGTGTGCCAAGCTTGTAGCGTCATACCCAAGAAGACTCAATGTTGTAATTGCTGACAAAGGTGCTTCAACAAAGTACTGAATGCTTATGTACATTTGATATTTCCATTTTTTTATACATTTGCAAACATTTCTAAAAACCTGTTTTTGCTTTGTCATTATGGGGTATTGTGTGTAGATTGATGAGGGGGGAAAAAACTATGCAATCAATTTTAGAAAAAGTCAAGTGGTCTGAATACTTTCAGAATGCACTGTATATTGAAATAGGTTTTAGGCTACTCCTAATTATGATTATCATGGCTGTTCGTGGTGGTTTGGGCTTCTTTAGTAGAATGGACTGATTGTAAGTCTCTTTGGATAAGAGCGTCTGTTAAATTACTTGAATGTAAAATGTAACCCAGGTAGGCAACACCAGTATGCAATGATCATGAGATGTTGTATTCAAAATGTAACCTAGGTAGGTAGAGCTAGTCTGCAATGATCATGAGATGTTGTATTCAAAATGTAACCCAGGTAGGTAGAGTTAGTCTGCAATGATCATGAGATGTTGTATTCAAAATGTAACCCAGGTAGGTAGAGCTAGTCTGCAATGATCATGAGATGTTGTATTCAAAATGTAACCCAGGTAGGTAGAGCTAGTCTGCAATGATCATGAGATGTTGTATTCAAAATGTAACCTAGGTAGGTAGAGCTAGTCTGCAATGATCATGAGATGTTGTATTCAACATGTAACCCAGGTAGGTAGAGCTAGTCTGCAATGATCATGAGATGTTGTATTCAAAATGTAACCTAGGTAGGTAGAGTTAGTCTGCAATGATCATGAGATGTTGTATTCAACATGTAACCCAGGTAGGTAGAGCTAGTCTGCAATGATCATGAGATGTTGTATTCAAAATGTAACCCAGGTAGGTAGAGCTAGTCTGCAATGATCATGAGATGTTGTATTCAAAATGTAACCCAGGTAGGTAGAGTTAGTCTGCAATGATCATGAGATGTTGTATTCAAAATGTAACCCAGGTAGGTAGAGCTAGTCTGCAATGATCATGAGATGTTGTATTCAAAATGTAACCTAGGTAGGTAGAGCTAGTCTACCCATGAGAAAAGCAGTTGTGATCCCCCTCCCTCCCTCCGCTTCAGTTGAACAGCATGATTAATGAGCACCTTCCACTGGTGTTTCTTCTAATTGCCAGCCCACTCTGCTCAACCAGCATAATGCATACACACACAATGGGAGTAGAGAGATGGAGAGAGGGAGGGAGAAATTGAGAGAGAGAGAGAGATAGAGAAAACAGAGGGAGAAAGACAGCGAGAGAGGCTCCTTTCAGCCAGGTGCTTTCCATTTCTCCACGCATTAATCATTCTTCTTTCAATAGCCTGGGTGCATCCCAAAAGGCACCCTGATCCCTATATAGTGCACTACTTTTTAGCCCAGGCTGTTGTCAAAAGTAATGCACTATACAGGGAATAGGACGCCCGTTCAGCCAGACAGCTGGTTTCATGGAGGATGCTCTGACTGCCACCGTTGCTTGACAACAGCACGTTGAACAACTTTTTAATGTTATCTGTGAAACCCACCAGCACCACGATGTCTGTAAAGGTAGCTCTTCCTCCCAGGATGGAGGCGGGGTCTTTGACCTTCCACACAATCATTTAAGTCTTTTGTCTTGTCTTCAATGAATGGAGCATCGACTAGACTACTTACACTGAGCCTCATACATTACCATTCATTCATATTATTCATGCTTTCTTATCAACGGGCAGATAGGCTATTTAAGTACTGGGATTATCTTTCAATATCAACAATCTTATGTTATTTTTAGTATTATACAGTTATTGATTACTGTATTGTCGGGTTTAGAGTTAGCAAAAAAAGGCATTTCACTGTACTTGTGCACGTGAAAACAATAAAACTTGAAAACTTTTTTTAATGGGAACACACCTCACTAATCCTATGAGATCTACAAGCTCTAGGATCATTAAGCTAAGTCATTCATTAGGCCTATGTCAGCATGCAAATAAAGCTATTTTACATACTTGTCACATTTTCCTCGTCAGTGCATCGTGATGAATCAGCATTTTGTAATTAATTCAATAATAAGCCTTTATAATTGATGTAGAGCCGTTTCTGCTTAGTCTGGCTCAGCAAAGCAAACGCCTGGCTGACAATTACACCCCCATCTCAAATGAAACACTGTTTATATCATACAATAAGGAGGGGGGTAGTTTAAACTTATTTTAAGTCATATCTTTAAATCTATTGGCTAAGGATGTGACAAATCACACATGACATCCAAACTGAGAATATCATCGGGGACCAGTTGTGTGTTTGGGGACCTGTGTTGGGGTCCGGGGATTTGATGCACACATCAACATCGGCTGTGGTATTGAATTTCACAGTAATTTTGAAGCTCAGGCAAGAGAAGCAACAACACAGTCTGTCTATTGATCTGTTGTAACACCAGCGTCGGCGTGGCAACCCTTACAAGTGGCCCCGGCAGACACTTACAATAACGCTTTAGTTAGATGGCATGTGATGTACTTCGCACAACCTCATTCAAATAGAATTTTTAAGCCAAGTGACATTATGCCCGAGTGGAATGCAATGTAACTGACATTATACCCGAGTGGAATGCAATGTAACTGACATTATGCCCGAGTGGAATGCAATGTAACTGACATTATGCCCGAGTGGAATGCAATGTAACTGACACTACATTATCATAAAAAGATTAGTATCAGGCTCCCAGATTAGTGGCAGGCTCCCAGATTAGTGTCAGGCTCCCAGATTAGTGGCAGGCTCCCAGATTAGTGGCAGGCTCCCAGCCTTTCTAAATTCCATTACAAATAAATAAATTGGCATCAACTTAATTCCAAACCAGGCTACATATTGATGCGGGGTGGGCAATCAAACAACCTGATTCTCTATTAGAAGAGTCTGTATAATTTACAACTATTAGCTAGAGGTCTTCAATACAAACATGTCAACCTCTGTCCACGGAGGGTGTCCTAAAAGACAAACCAAACATGGCAGTCAATGTGTGTGTTGCTCTGATCCGCCTCAGCCTCTGGTCCCACTACAACAACTCCAACACAGCACCTGGCCCTGCTCTCCTGATTACTAACAGCTTGCATCACTAGTCTCCATGGAGAAACCGTACACAGAGCCCTACAAAGCCCAGATAGTGTTTACTGTCACATTGATACCTCCAACATATTGACTGGATGACTAATCCTCACAGTACAGCACTTCTACTGTCCCTGTATTGATCTACTGCTCAGGCTGACTACTCTGACCTGACTGTCCCCTGGGATTCTTACATCCACTGACTGACTGACTGACTGACTGGCTGGCTGGGACGGACGAGTAGTCTGGCACTGGCTGGCTTTTTCTTCTGCTGCTCACATTGTGTGAGGCTGAGGTGATTCAGGCTACAGGCTTAAAACCTCTTACATCTAGATGTTCCGCTAGCGGAACACCTCGCCAATATCCAATGATAGAGCGTGGCGTGAATGACAAACTCCTCAAAAATCCAAAAACTTCCATTTTTCAAACATATGACTATTTTACACCATTTTAAAGACAAGACTCTCCTTTATCTAGCCACATTGTCCGATTTCAAAAAGACTTTACAACGAAAGCAAAACATTAGATTATGTCAGGAGAGTACCCAGCCAGAAATAATCAGACACCCATTTTTCAAGCTAGCATATAATGTCACAAAAACCAAAACCACAGCTAAATGCAGCACTAACCTTTGATGATCTTCATCAGATGACACTCCTAGGACATTATGTTATACAATACATGCATGCTTTGTTCAATCAAGTTCATATTTATATCAAAAACCAGCTTTTTACATTAGCATGTGACGTTCAGAACTAGCATTCCCACCGAACACTTCCGGTGAATTTACTAAATTACTCACGATAAACGTTCACAAAAAACATAACAATTATTTTAAGAATTATAGATACAGAACTCCTTTATGCAATCGCGGTGTCCGATTTTAAAATAGCTTTTCGGTGAAAGCACATTTTGCAATATTCTGAGTAGATAGCCCGGCCATCATGGCTAGCTATTTTGACACCCACAAAGTTTGGCACTCACCAAACTCAGATTTACTATAAGAAAAATTGGATTACCTTTGCTGTTCTTCGTCAGAATGTACTCCCAGGACTTCTACTTCAACACCAAATGTTGTTTTGGTTCCAAATAATCCATAGTTATATCCAAATAGCGGCGTTTTGTTCTTGCGTTCAAGACACTATCTGAAGGGTGACGCGCCGGCGCGTATTGTGACAAAAAATTTCAAAATATTCCATTACCGTACTTCGAAGCATGTCAAACGCTGTTTAAAATCCATTTTTATGCGATTTTTCTCGTAAAATAGTGATAATATTCCGACCGGGAGACGTTGTTTTCGTTCAAAGACTGAAAGAAGAAAATGGTGTCTTCACGTGCACGCGCACACCCGTGTCATTGTTCTCAGATCGACCACTTTCCAAATCCCCTACTGTTTTCCGCCCAGGGACTGCAGAGTCATCATTCCCCGTTCTGGCGCCTTCTGAGAGCCTATGGGAGCCTTAGAAAATGTCACGTTACGGCAGAGATCCTCTGTTTTCCACAAAGAGGCTATAGAAGGCCGAGAAATGGTCAGAGAGGGCACTTCCTGTATGGAATCTTCTCAGGTTTTGGCCTGCCATTTGAGTTCTGTTATACTCACAGACACCATTCAAACAGTTTTAGAAACTTTAGGGTGTTTTCTATCCAAATAAAATAATTATATGCATATTATAGTTTCTGGGCATGAGTAATAACCAGATTAAATCAGATACGTTTTTTATCCGGCCGTGAAAATACTGCCCCCTATCCTAAACAGGTTAATACACATTTTAACTATTTTTTGGGCTTTTAAAGTAAAAATGACTTAGTGAATAAAGTGAGCACAAACTGTGCTTCTGCTTACTGTTTGGGGCCTTGGCCGGGTTACTGTAAAGTACATTGTGACAAAGCTGTTGATGTAAAAAGGGCTTTATAAAGAAGCCACCGTGCTTCTTTCACATGCATTGCTTGCTGTTTGGGGTTTTAGGCTGGGTTTCTGTACAGCACTTTGAGATTTCAGCTGATGTACGAAGGGCTATATAAATAAATTTGATTTGATTTGATTTATAAATCAATTCATTTGATTGATTGATTACCAGTTCACTAACAACCACCTACCTTCCATTCTTTGATAGGGCAAATTTGACCCCCTCCTTTTGGAATGGCATCAGTCTCTGTTGTAGCTTGTCTGGGAGGACTGACAACTGACTGTCCCATCTCCTGTCAACATGGGAGTTCTGGGGATCACAATCCCTATCCTGGACCTCACTCATGGCCCGTCTTGACTTTTAGATGCCTTTGCATAGAATGAAAAGAGAAAGCGAAAAAACATCAGTAAGAAGAAAAAACAACCCTGGCTGACAATTAATCATCTGGCCTGGCTTTGGCATTTTGCAAAAATGGAGGCACAACTCAAATTTGCCTCCATGTGGGTTCGATTCCCACGGGGGCCAGTATGAAAATGTATGCACTCACTAATGTAAGAAACTATGGATAAGAGCGTCTGCTAAATGACTAAAATGCCTTCAGTGTTGTTTTACAGCTTGGTCATGCACCATGTCTCAGCTCAACTGTCATCTCAAGGCATGTATTTACCTGCGACAATATCAGTAACAGGCTGCTGAACTGCCACGAGATGACCGCTCCTCTGCTCTCACTGGTAAGGTGCTAAGAGACTGCTGGGTTACCCAGTGCAAGGATATCTGTTAAGGTAAGACAAAGAACGAGAAGACTATTGATGCTAGGAAGAATAGGGATACAGGAGGATGGTTACAAAGGTACTCTGACAAATACGGTTACATTAACTTCCACGGTAACGTTAGCTAACTAGCTAGCTTTGCACAGCAAATACTCTCCACGTTTTTAGCTACAGCTCAACTAAATTCAAACCATGTACAAGAGATTATACATGCTAAGCTTTGCACTTGTTAGTTTGAAAAAAATCATTAGTAAGAGGATACAGACCACCGGTGCAGAAATGTTTTGATACAGATTTACATGTGCAGTAGTTTCGCGGGAAACTTTGACAGTAGCTACGTAGTTTGCGTAGCGGATTCCATAGGAGTTGCGTTCAAGATAAGAAGCCTGCAACTTTCTAGAATCTTGACTAAAAAGCAGTTTTTTTTCTTCCCCAACGATACTTTTCTAAGTGATTTCAAATGCATATCGACTTCTATCAGACTCAAAAGCATGCTCAATTACATCTAATTGTAGTAGTACATGACCCCTACAGTAGAACGATCACTGGACGCTCATTCGGATTTGCTGGGCAAACTGTCAGTCCCAATGCTTCCTGCTGTACTCTCCAATGTCCCGGATTTACTGTTTCGTCTTGTGCCGAATGTTAGCCTCGGTCTGTTGTCGCTACACACTGATCTTTTCCGTGGACACACGCTGCTACAGCTGTTTTTATACATCATTCTGTTTTGTCAACGTTTCTGGTAAGACAACATGTGTTTGTTTCTTCGCACACGTTCTTTGTGGGGATTAACGGTGAATTTGTGTAGTTAGGTTATCAAATTGCAATCTTAGTGGCAAATTTAGCTAGCTTAGTTAGCTAACTAGCTAAGGTCGGAATAATTTGTCGAGACGAAGGGCTACGTTAGCTAACTAGCTTGTTGGCTAGCTAGCTAAACTCAAAGGAATTCAAAGTTCAACTTGGCACAGGTAAGAGTTGCGTTTAGATTGCTTGATTTTAATACAAACAAGTCATTGGTAACGAGCTAGTTAGCTAAAATAGTTATCATTTATCGTGGTTAGCTAACGTACCTAGCGTCCCCCGAAGCGCCGCAAGCAAGGCCTGCTCGTTTGCCTCATCAATAACTAGCTAGCTTTGCAAACTCGCTGTTGGCTAGTTAACAATAGTAACTAGCTAGTTAGCTATGCATTTTAGGCATGCAGGGAGGATACCTCTGTACAAACTAAATATATATGTTTGAAATAACTGTTCTAGTTGGTAGAACTAAGGAACACTAACGTTATATCCTGCCGTTCGTGCCTTTTGAAGTAACTTTGTTTTCGCGTTAGCTGTCCGCAAAGGGCAATGGTTCACAGCCTGTATATGTCAATGTGAGAATAAATAACATGCTAAGATGGTGGAGAGAACAACGTTGCTCCCCAGTCCGAGGTACCTGTTGAGAACATCCACAAGAGGTGTCCTTCCACCGCAGTTCTCACCCGTTCACAATACACAAACAAAACACTCCTTCACATAGTCCTCGAGCTCTGGTGCAGTTCGTAATTGGAGCATGGGCAACGTCTTATTTCAAGGCATGTCATGACCATGACGCTAATTGTGTTTGACATATTCTGCATGACACTTCTCTATATGTATCATGTTCAGCTGTCCTCATGTCGCTTGCTATTCCTCTTGTCAGAGGGATGGAGTGCTGAAAGAACTCACTGACAGGGCTTGTTTTCAGGCTTTCATTCTAAAGTAGGGAATGTATTAATGTTCAATCACTATCATGCCACCAATAACGTGTAATTTGATTGCCAATTTGCTGGGATCTCTCTATGCAGGCATACCTGGGCTCCCGAGTGGTGCAGCGGTCTAAGGCACTGCATCTCAGTGCTAGAGGCGTCACTACAGACACCCTGGGTCGAATCCAGGCTGTATTACAACCGGCCGTGATTGGGAGTCCCATAGGGCGGTGGACAATTGGCCCTGCTTCGTCCGGGTTTTGCCGGTGTAGGCCGTCATTGTTAAAAAATAATTTATTCTTAGCTGACTTGCCTAGTTAAATAAAGGTAAAAACATAAAAATACCTACAGTAATTATGGTGCCTACCATTGGCTTGGCTGGTGTGATGAAGTGTTTTATTCTACTAAAGTAAATGGGTGACATGTTGTCAGCTCAGTGTCTTTGCTACCGCTTCTATAATGAGGATGCAGAGTCTACTACATGAGTGTTTCCCTGCTGCCTGTTCAACCCAAGGGAGGCTCATTAGGATAGTGTTATGGTATTGCCGTAAATGGAGAACTTGGTGGGGAAATATAGCCTAACTAAGCACATCCGTCACTTCTCACAGCAAATTAAAACGCAAGGCCTAATAGGCTAATGTATGAAGCGTTGCCGAGACACCGCAGTTTTGTTGAAATAGTGGTCCCTTTTTTGTCTGGCTTTGACATTCGTTAATCAAAGAGGAAATGCTCCAGTTAGCTAATAGCTAGATGCAGAACTCCACTGTGGGTTTGTTTGATGAGTAGTTATATTGTTCTGTAAACATTAGGGCTATAGCTTGGTTTGAGAGTGACTTATGCTAGGCTACAGTTTTATAACTTTCATTGCCGTATTTTATTTTAATGTCTATTTATAAAGTCAAGGAGGCACACTTCTTGCCTGAGTTATGAACTATCTATCCTGGTTGTCTAGTGCTGCCATTAATTCTGAGACGATGCGCAACGATTCGGAGTGCAGTGACACAACTCTTGATTTATGTCCAAATTAGGGGTGTAAATTCAGAATATTGAATAGCCTGATGCTGTGTAATTTCTTCTGAGTTATTTACTCAGGTGTGTGTGCTCGCGCGCAAGCGTGCGTCTGTGTGTGGTGGGGGGGGGGGGGGGATCATGATGAAATTGTACGCTAAATGCTTTATGTTCTTATCCATCTTCCTCCTCATGGTATTGTCAGACGTCAGTAACGTAGGTAGGCCCATCCTGTTTCACAGCTTGACACAGTGAACATTGCAACGTGATTGATTCCTCTTTGTTTATGGATTGGGTGCATAACAGGAGACTGCTGGCAGTTTGCTAGGCTGTTGGGTTTATGAGATTCAGTGACCGTGTTGGTGGCGTAGCTACTCTAGTTGGTGAACTTGTAACTGTAGTGACATGTGATCAGATGTCACCAGCGTCTCTTGCTAAGGGACAGGGAGAGCTTTCCTCCTACTCTGACAGCATCTATTATTTACTTCAGTTTTTAAGGGATTGGAACAAATAACACATGATGTCCCCTATAACTACGTTTTATATTCGCTCTGAACATCTCCATTAATTAGTAGCACTCTAATAACATACTACAATTGACTTGAGCATATTTTCTGTGGTTAGTAGTAGAGCTGGGCGGTACACCGTATTTTACGATATACTGGTATTGATGCATGGACCGGTTTGGGTTTTTACTTTACCTTCTATAGCGGTATTTTAATGTTTGGTTTGTTAAATGTGATACACCGTGTGTAAAGTCGTCTCTCTCTGCTCTCTATCTCTCCATGCCACTTTCCACACAGACCTAGCCCCACCTAGCACCATTTGTTGTTGCTTGACCACGAGACACTTGTGTTCAGTCTGCATGGTCAATGTAGCACATGCAAAAATGTTGATGACAATGATGCTGTTTTCACTTTGATTCTTAATGTAAATCCCCTAGCGTTTTATAACAACACTATTAGCTTGTGTTTCTTACATCTGACAACCGCTAGTTTGTCTTGACAAGTTTGGCCTAAATCTTGTTTGCCATTAATCGCTAGTTAGCTGGCTAGCTAGTTAACTAGTTCAAATCTAAATCAAATTGTAGTTGGCCACATACACATGGTTAGCGGAAGTTAATGCGAGTGTAGCGAAATGCTTGTGCTTCTAGTTCTGACAGTGCAGTAATATCTAACAATTCCATAACTACCTTTATACACACAAATGTAAAGGGATGGAATAAGAATATGTCCATATAAATATATGGATGATCGATGGCCCAGCGGTATAGCCAAGATGCAGTAGATGGTATAGAGTACAGTATATACATATGAGAATAGTAATGTAGGGTATGTAAACATTATATAAAGTGACTTGTGATCCATTTATTAAAGTGGCCAATGATTTGAGTCTGTATGTAGGCAGCAGCCTCTCTGTGTTAGTGATGCTGTTTAACAGTCTGATGGCCTTGAGATGGAAGCAATTTTTAAGTCTCTTGGTCCCAGCTTTGATGCACCTGTATTGGCTTGGCCTTCTAGATGGTAGTGGGGTGAACAGGCAGTGGCTCGGGTCGTTGTTTCCCTTGATAATCTTTTTGGCCTTCCTGTGACATCGGGTGGTGTAGGTGTCCTGGAGGGCACCTACAGGACACCTACACCTACGGTGATGTGTTGTGCAGACCTCACTACCCTCTGGAGAGCCTTGCGGTTGAGGGTGGTGCAGTTGCTGTACCAGGCGGTGATACAGCCCAACAGGATGCTCTCAATTGTACATCTGTAAAAGGTTTTGAGGGTTTTAGGTGAAAAGCAACATTTCTTCAGCCTCCTGAGGATGAAGAGGTGCACTTGTAGTTAATAAATGTATTGAGTCTGAGCAAACGTAATTAGCTTTACAGCCTGATACTACCAGTGATGGTTTAGACCTAAATCAGCATGTTTGTGCAACAGTATCTTCTAAATCAGAGGAATACGCAAAGCATGAATATGTTCACTACATGAAGTAGCTAAGAGAACATTCAATATAGCCAAAGGTTATAGGGTCCTCTTGGAAACAACACTTTGGTTCCTACCTTGTCACAATATCTCCTCCCTGGCATTTTCATTTGTTGTCATGTCAAACAACACTATTAAAAGTCCCCACTATTATATTCTAACTATAGAATTAGAATAATCATTCTATTTCCATGATTCCAACAGGTCACAAGTGTTTTACTCTAAAGTCAAAGTCAAGTCAAATTCCAATTGCAACGTTTGGTTAAAAATAAGGCCTATATTGTTTGTCCATATCGTGCAGCCCTACGTGGCAGTGTGGAATGATCTCAAATGATTGCAGGAAAATTATTTTTGTTTGAATTCGAACAGTATAAAACAATCAGAATGGAGAAAGATCCATTTTGAAATCACTTAGTATCTATGTGTTGCCACCCTAGGATCACTCCCTACTCATAAAGAAAACGTACAACTTTTATTATTCAAAAACCTAACATAGCGGCAAATACCGTCCATTTTTTAAATTTGTATGCAGTAATATGATATTTGGGCCATATCGCCCGGTCCTAGTTGGTTGGAGCAGTCTTGTGCCTTGTCTCCGTCTGGTTGAAATATGCCCAACTGTAATGGGCAAGGTCCACTTTGAACAGCCTGTCCTCTCATTGGCCACCATCCCCTCCCATGGTGTCGTGTTCTCTCATTGGCCACCATCCCCTCCCATGGTGTGTCCTGTTCTCTCATTGGCCACCATCCCCTCCCATGGTGTGTCGTGTTCTCTCATTGGCCATCCATCCCATGGTGCATGGTTTGTCCTGTTCTCTCATTGCTGTATATGGGGAGACAGACGCCCCTCCTGTCTCTCTCGTCTGTCTCGCTCCTCTGTCCCCCTACTCACTCTCTCTCTCCTCTCTGTCTCCCTCCTCCTTTCCTTTGTCCCTCGCCTACCTCCTCTGGTGTATGCGCATGGCAGGGCAGCAGAATCCGTAATGAAGAAAGTGCCCAATTTAGCCTTCTCAGCCGCGCACTCCTCTGAGATGTGCTTCCTGCCTCTGCCTGGGTGCAGCGAGGCGGGGTGCTGTGAGTGGCTGAGCTAGAGCTGACATCACAGGGGCCAGCTGTTGATTTGGTGCTGTCTCTGAGGCTGGGGCGAGTCACTGACTCCGTCAGGCGCCTACTGAGGGGCTCTGGCAGGTAGACTCACACACACACGAACCCAAGACGATAGGAGGCTGTGTGAGACTGCTGCTGCTGCAGGGAGCGAGTCGCTCCGAGCAGCTACGTCCTCCTCAACCAATGCTGCCTTGGGTACTACGGACTCCTCCAACAGCTTGCAATGAACATAAGGAGGGCTACTATGTGGCAGGTAGGTCTTGGTTTCTGTCCTTACCAAAGAGTTTGTATTTGGTGAAGGAAGGAGCACGTTGGAAAGTCAGGCGTAATGGTTTAAGTGCCAGATAATACCTACTAAGGGTTTTGGTAGCCTTTTCAGACTTGAATCATTCAGACATTGTGCTGGGTTCTCAATCATCTGTCTGTTAGTGTCTTGGACCTTGAGCTTAATTTTGAAAGCCGTGATTTATTGTTGAGATTTTGTTTTGGTGGTTATGTTTTCAATATGATCCTTTTGAGACGCAATTAAAATTCACAGCAGTCTTCTGCAGTATGTTCTAAGCTACAGTTGTGAATGTCATTGACCATTTAGGCTACAGGGTTTATCTGGTGACGATAAGGGCTCGGTTTCCAAGAGGATGCACAGCAAGGCTGCGTTCAGTGAACAGGGGATCTGTAGACTGTGTTGGGGAACATGGGATATGTAGACTGTGTTCAGTGTGTTGGGGGATATGTAGACTGTGTTCAGTGTGTTGGGGAATCTGTAGACTGTGTTGGGGATCTGTAGACTGTGTTCAATGTGTTGGGGAACAGGGGATCTGTAGACTGTGTTCAGTGTGTTGGGGAACAGGGGATCTGTAGACTGTGTTCAGTGTGTTGGGGATCTGTAGACTGTTGGGGAACAGGGGATCTGTAGACTGTGTTTAGTGTGTTGGGGGATCTGTAGACTGTGTTCAGTGTGTTGGGGAACGGGGGATCTTTAGACTGTGTTCAGTGTGTTGGGGAACAGGGGATCTGTAGACTGTGTTCAGTGAATCCCCAATATGAATTTAGCAGCAGCGCACCTACACTGCTAAATCGTGGGCTTTACTACAAATTAAAAACATATATAAATATATATATATATAAATATAACACACACACACTTACTTACTTACTTCTCGGGATAGGAAAACGTTTTCCGTGTAAACTTAAACGACTAAAACCAGATATAAAGTATGTAGAAAATATAATGTAGCAATACATTTATAAATAAGATCATCTTTGAGAACTAACAATCACCAGAATAAAAACTAGACAGTCAGGGAGAATCTAAAATGACCAAAATGTTGTGACACTTTGCCACCGCTGCTGAAAAAAATCCTAGGAGAAACACTGCAATGTATTGGTGAACAGGGGCTGTGTTCTGATTACTGTTGTGTCTTGGCGTCGCTTTCTTTCATCAGTACACTAATTACCATAGATAAGCCATTAAGAGGCTTGTGTTGCGTTGTCTCTGCACAGCTTGCATTTCTGCTCCTCAGTATATTGTTTCTGCAGGTGTTTCTGTTATTACAAATGGGTTTTTAATGACTGACTCCACTAGAGTGCCTTCAGAAAGTATTCATACCCCTTCACTTATTCCACATTTTGTTACAGCCGGAATTCAAAATGGATAAAATATTTTTTTTTTCTCACCCATCTACACTCAATACCCCCATAATGACAGTGAAAATGTTTTTAGGAATGTTAGCTAATTTATTTTTAATAAAATACTTAAATATTTAATTTACATAGTATTCACACACCCTGAGTCAATACTTTGTAGAAGCACCTTTGGCTGCGATTTACAGCTGTGAGTCTTTCTGGCTAAGTCTCGAAGAGCTTTCCACACCTGGATTGTGCAACATTTGCCCATTTAATTAAAAAAAAAAAGCATAATTCTTCAAGCTCTGTCAAATTGGTTGTTCATCATTGCTAGACAACCATTTTCAGGTCTTGCCATAGATTTTCAAGCAGATTTGAGTCAACTTGTTTTAGGTTATTGTCCTGCTGGAAGGTGAATTCATCTCCCAGTGTCTGGTGGAAACCAGACTGAACCAGGTTTTCCTCTAGGATTTTTCCTGTGCTTAGCTCTTTAAAAAAATATATCCTAAATAACTCCCCAGTCCTTAATGATTACAAGCATACCCATGACATGATGCAGCCACCACTATTTGCCCTAAACATAACACTTTGTATTCAGGACAAACAGTTAATTGCTTTGTCAATTTGTTTGCAGTATTATTTTAGTGCCTTGTTGCAAATAGGATGCATGTTTAGTATTTTTTTTTTTTTAAGAAGATTTTGCATGATTTTTTTTTTTCACTCTCATTTAGGTTATTATTGTAGAGTAACTGCAATGTTGATCCATCCTCAGTTTTCTCCTGTCACAGCCATTAAACTCTGTAACTGTTTTAAAGTCACCATTGTCCTCATGGTGAAATCCCTGAGCGGTTTCCTTCCTCTCCGGCAATTGACTTAGGAAGGACGCCTGTGTCTTTTGTAGTAACGGGGTGTGTTGATACATCATCCAAAGTGGAATTAATAACTTCAACATGCTCAAAGGGATATGCAATGTCTGCTTTTATTTGCCCTGCTTTGAGAGGCATTGGAAAATCTCCTTGGTCTTTGTGGTTGAATCTGTGTTTGAAATTCACTGTTCGACTGAGGGACCTTACAATTATCGGTATGTGTGGGGTACAGAGATGAGACGGTCATTCCAAAAATCATGTTAAACACTTATTGCACACACGGTGAGTCCATGCAACTTGTTATGTGACTTGTTAAGCACATTTACCTGTAATTGAGGCTGAGTGATGAAATGAATACCTTTTTAGTCTGCACTTTATACCCCAGAGGGCTGAAGTCTGAATTATCATCAACTCTAATCAAGAACTCTCCTTATTAGCAGAAATGGCTCTGAGCTGGGATACGGGTTTATTTACCCTGTTCAACACGCTGATTATCAATGTCATTTATTGGGATTAAAGTAAACAGTATTACTGTTCCTGTGAATTGATGGTTGGTTACGTAATACATTTTCTTTCTATGCTTTCCTACGCTTGTTTTCTGTGTGACTGTAGAGCTGGAGAAGACCGCCTCATGGATGTGTCTGTCTGTTAGCTACACAGTATGTTGGAGGGATGGATGGATGGCTTTGGCTGCTTTTCTCTGCTCTTGTATTGTTCCATCCTCCTACACACAGTCTGGGCGGGAGGGAGGGAGGGAGGGAGGGAGAGAGAGAGTCTCCTCTCGCTGCTCCCTCCCGCTCTTCCCCCCAGCACTTGGGCAGGGAGCGATGTACCGCCCAAGCCTGGTGTGGACCGCCCTGTCTGTGCATGCAATCAGAATGGCCTCTTGTGCATTCCACAGGAGCAATTTCCTATTCGCTGTGCTAACATAATTGTCATTGAGTGGTCCGTTTACAGCCGGCATATGATTAGTTAGCTCCCATTCCCCTGGCTGGCAGAGTGGCTGTGCCCTTCTGACCTCATTGTAGCTTTTTGAGAATACATTTTCATGGGCAGAAAGGTATAGCGTGGAAAAAGGCTTAGGCACTTATTCACCACTTCTACAGGCAGTATGGGTGTGTTTGTACCGTGGGGAATGGAGGTAAAGGGACTGAAGTGAAGAGGCTCTTTATGGTTCAACCACTCAGATCAACTCAGAGCCTCAGATTTGGTTGTCAAATACAGAGGAGCTGCTCAGTAACAGGAGACCCAGAGGATTCTACTGGTGTGTGTGTGTGTGTGTGTGTGTGTGTGTGTTTGAGAGACTTCTGGTCTGTTTGTGCCTGCCAGTGTTTATTCGTGTGTGTCACACTGCGTTCCATCTGCATGCATTAAGCCCCCTGTCCCTGACACCCCCTCCCCCATGTGTCAGACTGTCCCTGACACCCCCTCCCCCATGTGTCACACAGACTGTCCCTGACACCCCCTCCCCCATGTGTCACACAGACTGTCCCTGACACAGACCTGGCCCTGACACCCCCTCCCCCATGTTTCACACAGACTGTCCCAGACACCCCCTCCCCCATGTGTCACACAGACTGTCCCTGACACAGACCTGGCCCTGACACCCCCTCCCCCATGTGTCACACAGACTGTCCCTGACACCCCCTCCCCCATGTGTCACACAGACTGTCCCTGACACCCCCTCCCCCATGTGTCACACAGACTGTCCCTGACACCCCCTCCCCCATGTGTCACACAGCCTGTCCCTGACACCCCCTCCCCCATGTGTCACACAGACTGTCCCTGACACCCCCTCCCCCATGTGTCACACAGACTGTCCCTGACACAGACCTGGCCCTGACACCCCCTCCCCCATGTGTCACACAGACTGTCCCTGACACAGACCTGGCCCTGACACCCCCTCCCCCATGTTTCACACAGACTGTCCCTGACACCCCCTCCCCCATGTGTCACACAGACTGTCCCTGACACAGACCTGGCCCTGACACCCCCTCCCCCATGTTTCACACAGACTGTCCCTGACACCCCCTCCCCCATGTGTCACACAGACTGTCCCTGACACAGACCTGGCCCTGACACCCCCTCCCCCATGTGTCACACAGACCTGGCCCTGACACAGACCTGGCCCTGACACAGACCTGGCCCTGACACAGACCTGGCCCTGACACAGACCTGGCCCTGACACAGACCTGGCCCTGACACAGACCTGGCCCTGACACAGACCTGGCCCTGACACAGTGATCTCCTGAACTCAGCGGCTTGCTCAGCCCTGCTGTTCCTCCCTGTCCGTGCAGCACAGCTCTGACTCCTAATGCAGCTTGTGTCTCTTGCTGTCTGTCTGGTTGGTTGAGTTCTACTGGTGTCACCAGCTATTAGGGCTGACTGTAGTCATGACTGTAGTCATGTGAAGTTCCACACCTCTCTTTGTGTTGCTGCTGACTGCCAGACTGGAGGTTACCTTTGGTCTAGTAGTGTCTGCAGTTTACTGTCAAACCAGGATTTGCATACACAGCAAGGTAGGGTGAGGTATGGTGAGGTAGGGTAGGGTAAGGTAGGGTAGGGTAAGGTAGGGTGAGGTATGGTGAGGTAGGGTAGGGTAAGGTAGGGTGAGGTAGGGTAAGGTAGGGTAAGGTAGGGTGAGGTATGGTGAAAAAGGATTATAAAGAGAGCAGGAATCCACCACTTGACCTTTTGACGGGACTGTGTGGAATCAGGAGACGGGACTGTGTGGAGACGGGACTGTGTGGAGACGGGACTGTGTGGAGACGGGACTGTGTGGAGACGGGACTGCCTACTGGGTGCCAGAGAGAGCTTACTGTGGCGGGCGCTCTGCCCGGTAGATGGCACTGGGCTCTGGGACTAGGAGGAAGGTTGGAGTGGAGTAGAAGAACATGGGCAAAGATGTAGAGCCCTTCTGACTGAAGATGGAGAATCTGTTACAGCCCATCTGTTACCTTCGATGTGAAGCTTCCATGTGGGAAATGATATGTCTGTCAGTGTCCACTCCAAAATTGGTATTCTAAATATCATAGGGTTTTGATAAAGTGTTATCTTCCGTTTTTTACTGCTGTTATTCCTGAATATGTAATGCTGCTCTGTTTTACATAACTGTCATGACAGAGTGGGTTTAGCACGACCCTCCATGCACTCAATGGTTCTGATGGATGAAACCTGTTTTACACAGGCATGCACAGCCACTATCACTGTCTCTTTCCCTGTCTCTCTCTTTCCCCATTTTCTCTCTCGCTCTCACACACATGATATCCCCTGGACTCTGTCTGTCCATGTCAGCCCTGTCACTGTCAGCGACCTATAACCCCATTCCATCAGTGTTCCCCAGTTCTCTACGGGTCCTGACCCCCTGACCTCTCCCTTCTCTCCCTGTGACAGGTCTGTGATGGCCATGAGCAGCTTGGAGGGCAGTGCCACCGAGGCCTTTCCGATCTGGACACCAGAGACTCCGAGCTGGTGCTAAGGACATGGGACTCTCCCTCAGAGTTAGCGACAGGCTCAGCAGCACGAGACGTTACAGTGACAAACCAGCGGTGGCGCAGGACTGCTGCCCCCAGAGGCTTCTCACCCCCTGTAGGACGTCACCACCACAGGCCCAGCAGCACCCAGTAAGTAGCTTCCTGTAAGGAGCATAGGCCATTGGCCACAAAGTACATTGGTGGGCCGGGGGGAAATTTAAAAACAGCATTGACATCAATTCAGTCGAGATAGACTGACAGATATTTCAAATCAGCAACGCTGCACTTGAGTAGAAAAGATGCCGTTTGTGTGCCGGAATAACTTAGACCAGCCTGGTGTTATAGTTCTTTCTCTTCAAGATGAACATTTTTGATCTGCCTCTCAGCCAGTTTCCACTCAGTATTCAGTAAAAGAACTCAAATAGCACTGCACACTGCAGAACAAAATAACATATATTTTGTTATTGAAGAGAGCGTGTAAAGGCTTGAAGATGGGTGAGAGGGGAGCAGGTTTGGGAGTAACTGAGTACAATGTAATCTGATTTACACAAATGTATCAGTTACAATACCAGCAAAAATATTGTAATAAGATACCTTTGAAAAACTAGATGATTACTTTAAAATTCAGAAAGGATGTTTGTGAGAGAAAGAAATGCATTTTGACACCTTTCGGTTTCTCAGTGACATTCAATTCAGCATGGAAAAAAGGTGTTTCAGTTTGTTCTACCTGAGAGAGTCTGATCACAAGTCAGAGACCACTATGATGACCACCAATCAGAGACCACTATGATGACACACCAGATGATGACCACCAATCAGAGACCACTATGATGACCACCAATCGGAGACCACTATGATGACCACCAATCGGAGACCACTATGATGACCACCAATCGGAGACCACTATGATGACCACCAATCGGAGACCACTATGATGACCACCAATCGGAGACCACTATGATGACCACCAATCGGAGACCACTATGATGACCACCCAATCGGAGACCACTATGATGACACACCAGATGATGACCACCAATCAGAGACCACTATGATGACCACCAATCGGAGACCACTATGATGACCACCAATCGGAGACCACTATGATGACCACCAATCGGAGACCACTATGATGACCACCAATCGGAGACCACTATGATGACCACCAATCGGAGACCACTATGATGACCACCCAATCGGAGACCACTATGATGACCACCCAATCGGAGACCACTATGATGACCACCCAATCGGAGACCACTATGATGACCACCCAATCGGAGACCACTATGATGACCCACCAGATGATGACCACCAATCAGAGACCACTATGATGACCACCAATCGGAGACCACTATGATGACCACCCAATCGGAGACCACTATGATGACCCACCAGATGATGACCACCAATCAGAGACCACTATGATGACCACCAATCGGAGACCACTATGATGACCCACCAGATGATGACCACCAATCAGAGACCACTATGATGACCACCAATCGGAGACCACTATGATGACCACCCAATCGGAGACCACTATGATGACCCACCAGATGATGACCACCAATCAGAGACCACTATGATGACCACCCAATCGGAGACCACTATGATGACCACCCAATCGGAGACCACTATGATGACCCACCAGATGATGACCACCAATCGGAGACCACTATGATGGATCCTTTTCTAAAAGCCGGTGTGATGCGCTTTACATCATACCTGCTGTATTTCTGTATTTTGGAACTTCTGTATCTTGAAAATTGTATTGTTTATATACAAAACATTTTGGAAGTATATCAACAATGGACTAATGAAACAAATTAAGGGGAAGTAATCCAAAAGTAACGGAATATAATCAGATTACGTTACGGAGTTTGGGTAATCTAAAACTTACATTACTGAATCTAATTTTGGACAGGTAAGGTACTGTTTTCAAGGGATTGTTAAATATATGAACTATTTGGTTATAATATCAGCACCTCTTGAAGAGCAAAGTCCGACCAACACATCCCATTATTCCATGTTTATCTCTATCAGAGTTCTACAGCAAGGAACTGCATGCTTTTCTTCACTAAACATCAATTGATCATTTAGCCTCACATTATCGCTCAATATTGGCCACCATTAATTGGATATGAGTGATATAAAATAAGTGAAATATACTTGCCTGGTTTTAGGTGAATTTCCCATCCTTTGTGGGCTCTGCCTGTCAAGCAGCAGAAGGGCGAATTCGCCTATGTACTGTTATCTGATATTTACTTAGCTAGCTACCTGATGATAATGTTTACTTTGCTAGCTACCTGATGATAATGTTTACTTTGCAAGCTACCGGGAGAAACAGTTGGCCAGACATATAGTGATAAGTAGACCTAATGTAGTTTTTTTTTCTCCAACCAACCTAGCCCACCTAGCGAAGTTGGCTAACATTATCCCCGTTTCAACATTGTTAATAAGGGTTTAATCAGGATTGCTGCTGACAGATGTGATAGACGACATTGACTGAGGGACCACGTCAAATTGGCTAGTTGGTTAACAACAAATCACGTCAATATGGCTAGTTAACATTCAGGGGATA
Organism: Salmo trutta; assembly: GCF_901001165.1. Classification (NCBI taxonomy): domain Eukaryota; kingdom Metazoa; phylum Chordata; class Actinopteri; order Salmoniformes; family Salmonidae; genus Salmo; species Salmo trutta. The sequence goes on along the minus strand of NW_021823073.1, from coordinate 3,136,736 downwards.
AACTAGATGGCTGTATATAAATATCTATAGTAGGGTTGGGCGGTTTCCAGATTGTCATATCCTCATACCGTCCTTCTCTCACACCGGGATTTACGGTACTACTGTCTTAGTACACACAAATGCAAAGAAGCCCATTGGGCGTCTATTAGCAGAATACAAACAACATTAGCACAAGTAACAGCACATTTCCATGGAGGTTGCTAGCTAAATATGCTAACGAGTGCAAACGAAAATAAACATTGCGAAGGCAGGCAATGCAGCTCATAAAGTGATACATGTATAGGTAGGAGCTACCGAATGATATTTTTGTTGCGTTTAGACATTTTACAAGCGAATGTGAGGGAGAGACATTGCGCAAATGAAAAGTTTTGACCGCATGCTTGTCTGAAGGACACTGTGGCGTCGCTAGGGCAACGGGCCTGCTCTGTTCTGAAGATGGGGGAGCAGCAGACAGCCCAGATCTGAGTGGAAAAACACAAGGAAGTCAGGCTGCAGTGGCAGCTGTACAGATAACTCATCCAACGGGCTTTGACACCTCAAACACGGCAGGAAACTAACACAATATGATGCCCCTTGACGTTATTAATTCAGCCACGTACTTAGATAACGAGCAAGTTAATCTTAGGTGTCACCCTAACGCAGAAAGATTAAACTTCCTGTGTTTTGTGAACGCAGATCTACAATGCTTCTTATTGTAATATCTGCTCGGCATCAGACTCATTTCGTTCTTCAGTTGCACTTCTCCACTCAGATGAGAATTCACAAACGGCCAATTCTATCAGCAGACTGCTTTGACTGATGTGGAGCTACTGTTCTCCAGTACTTTTCTCTGTGTAGCCAGCCTACTGTTCTCCAGTAGATTTCTCTGTGTAGCCAGCCTACTGTTCTCCAGTACTTTTCTCTGTGTAGCCAGCCTACTGTTCTCCAGTACTTTTCTCTGTGTAGCCAGCCTACTGTTCTCCAGTAGATTTCTCTGTGTAGCCAGCCTACTGTTCTCCAGTAGATTTCTCTGTGTAGCCAGCCTACTGTTCTCCAGTACTTTTCTCTGTGTAGCCAGCCTACTGTTCTCCAGTACTTTTCTCTGTGTAGCCAGCCTACTGTTCTCCAGTAGATTTCTCTGTGTAGCCAGCCTACTGTTCTCCAGTACTTTTCTCTGTGTAGCCAGCCTACTGTTCTCCAGTACTTTTCTCTGTGTAGCCAGCCTACTGTTCTCCAGTAGATTTCTCTGTGTAGCCAGCCTACTGTTCTCCAGTAGATTTCTCTGTGTAGCCAGCCTACTGTTCTCCAGTACTTTTCTCTGTGTAGCCAGCCTACTGTTCTCCAGTACTTTTCTCTGTGTAGCCAGCCTACTGTTCTCCAGTACTTTTCTCTGTGTAGCCAGCCTACTGTTCTCCAGTAGATTTCTCTGTGTAGCCAGCCTACTGTTCTCCAGTACTTTTCTCTGTGTAGCCAGCCTACTGTTCTCCAGTAGATTTCTCTGTGTAGCCAGCCTACTGTTCTCCAGTACTTTTCTCTGTGTAGCCAGCCTACTGTTCTCCAATACTTTTCTCTGTGTAGCCAGCCTACTGTTCTCCAGTACTTTTCTCTGTGTAGCCAGCCTACTGTTCTCCAGTACTTTTCTCTGTGTAGCCAGCCTACTGTTCTCCAGTACTTTTCTCTGTGTAGCCAGCCTACTGTTCTCCAGTACTTTTCTCTGTGTAGCCAGCCTACTGTTCTCCAGTACTTTTCTCTGTGTAGCCAGCCTACTGTTCTCCAGTACTTTTCTCTGTGTAGCCAGCCTACTGTTCTCCAGTACTTTTCTCTGTGTAGCCAGCCTACTGTTCTCCAGTACTTTTCTCTGTGTAGCCAGCCTACTGTTCTCCAGTACTTTTCTCTGTGTAGCCAGCCTACTGTTCTCCAGTACTTTTCTGTGTAGCCAGCCTACTGTTCTCCAGTACTTTTCTCTGTGTAGCCAGCCTACTGTTCTCTGGTAAAATGCTACCTTCACCTATCTGAAATTACATGATCAATTGCTAAACTTATGGATCATGAAAAGCATGCAGTTCCTTTCTGTAGAACTCTGATGAAGCTAAATGTGGAATTCTGGGAAATGTGTAGTTCTGACTGGTCTTCAGGAGGTGATGATATTGAAACCAACTAGTTCCATTTATTTAACAATCCCTTCAACGGCACATAGTTGTCAATGGTTTAGAGGAGCTGGTGGTCTCCTTGCCCATCAGCAGTCAAATGGAATGTTCTACACTGTATTGTGCTGTTTTATTGATGACTGCCTATAGAGAGGGCTGTAGAGTCATTGCATTCTTTGAACATTCTGGAATCCAGGGTGTCAGTGGTATTTATCTATAGCCACAAGCTCTGTCCTCCAATAGTACTGGCTGTCTCTTTCTCAGTGTGTCTTTCTGGGATTCCTCTATCCTCAAAATGAATTGGTCACTCCCCTCTGACCTTCTGCGCCATGGGGTTTGAGAAGGAATCAAGGAAAGCCAAATTGAGACAGAGGCACAGAGCTACAGTGTTAATGTCAGGGACTGAATCAGATGGGGCCTCTCAACCTGTAATTAAAATCATTAATCACAGCTCTCATAAACCAGATGTCTCCTTCCCTAACCCTCCCATCATGTCCTCTCTATGATGTCTCCTTCCTTCTTCTCCTCTCTCTGCCTCCTTCCCTAAGCCTCCCCACCCCTCTTCTCTATGCTACTGCAAGAGAGACTTGCTGCATAATTAGGCCACATTATTACCAGAAACCACTGCCTTGTCACTGTCCCTGCATTAGCCCCATTACAGTAGTCATTAGATTTCAGATGTTCTAACTAATAGACGTTTACAATATCTCTTTATCCCATGTTTTCTCTCTTTCTCTATTCTCTGTAAATGCATGATATTTCAATGCCCATGTTTTCTCTCTATTCTCTGTAAATGCATGATATTTCAATGCCCATGTTTTCTCTCTCTTCTCTGACTGTAGGTAAAATATGTATTTTAGCTCTAATGGAAAATGATTTGCATTTTGATGAGTAAAATCCCAGTCTCTCTCCATCGTCTGTCTGTCTCTGTCTCCATCTCTAGGACCCCAGTAACAGCAGTGTTGTATAGAGACTCTCTGTAAGCTGTGCGTCTGATGAGGATGTCTGATCCTGTTACTGTAAAGGACATCAGTAGGACTGAGACCATGAAGGTTTGTGAGGCTGGAGTGGAGCTGGAGGCAGCAGACTGGACCGGAACCACAACACTAGGAGCAGACAGCAGGCAGAACGGTGTGAAGGACAAACCCAATCAGGCTGGGAGCCTGGTGCTGGAACACAATGCCACCGGTCACCAAGACGGAAGCTGCTGTGACAACAAGAGGGAAACATCACAGGTAAACACACCGGTGTAAACATAAACAGAGCCTTTTAGTGTGGACCAATGAGAAGATCAGTTATCACATCCACAATTTGAACATGTTTTACCACTACTCTGGCAAAAATGTAAATATGGTAATATAATTTAACTATAGTAATGTCATTGAGCTCAGGATCAGTCATTAAAATACTGTAACAGCTAAAATACGTTGGTGGAAGATGTGCTGATACAGTGCAGCAAAATGTTCCTTTGTCTCAGGGTTGGAGGTAATGTTGACGGGGTATTGTCTCAGGGTTGCAGGTAATGTTGACGGGGTATTGTCTCAGGGTTGCAGGTAATGTTGACGGGGTATTGTCTCAGGGTAGCAGGTAATGTTGACGGGGTATTGTCTCAGGGTTGGAGGTAATGTTGACGGGGTATTGTCTCAGGGTAGCAGGTAATGTTGACGGGGTATTGTCTCAAGGTTGCAGGTAATGTTGACGGGGTATTGTCTCAGGGTTGGCGGTAATGTTGACGGGGTATTGTCTCAGGGTTGGAGGTAATGCTGGAGGCAGGAGTATAAATGGGAAGCAGGACAAGTAAAAGCGGTTGGTGGCTGGCACCCCAGCCAGACTGAAGAAGACAGATAATCTGGATCTCAAATCCTGGCTTATCTACAAACTTCCTGTGTGTCACCCTGAGAGAGAGACTGAATGGGTGCCGGATGGGGGGAGAGAGGGAGGGGTGTGTGTTTCTCTCTGTGTGTCTCCTCTGTGACTTTGCCACCATCTGCCCCTGCCACGTTCTCTCTCTCAGGCCAGGTACCTTGTAGTGCAGACGTCAGCGTTTCCTTCTCTCTCCTCTCTCATTGTTCCTTTCCTTTCTGCCCTGTTCAATTATCTGATTTACTGGTGCGTTCACACCTACTGTCAGACGCGTGCACACGCGCACACACACGCCACGCTCTGTCTCTAAGGGTCATACACATGCCTGGAAATGGAAACGGTCCATTTCCATCTTTATTTCATGAATGTTATCTGACCCTCCAGCGCAGCGGGGAAAGGAACTGTCCTCTGGTTGGTTTTAGAGGACGGGACCAAGAGAAGAGGGAGTGTCTGTGTGTGTGTGTGTGTGTGTGTGTGTGTGTGTGTGTGTGTGTGTGTGTGTGTACAGACGGTGTCTCAGCGGCAGCCCGAGAGGAGCATGGGGTCTGCCATCCGTTCTGTCTAAATCAGACTCAGCCTTCGCCTTCGCACTCTCTAGGACTTCTCCCTGTACACACACGCACACAAACACACACACACGAAGAGTAGAGGCACTGAGATGCCCCCCCCCCCCCACTGCTTCCTGCTCCTCTTCAAACTCAGAACACTGCTCTGTCTCACCATTCATCTCCTGCTTCCTGTTCCTCTCCAACCTCAGAACACTGCTCTGTCTCACCACACCATTCCTCTCCTGCTTCCTGTTCCTCTCCAACCTCAGAACACTGCTCTGTCTCACCACACCATTCCTCTCCTGCTTCCTGTTCCTCTCCAACCTCAGAACACTGCTCTGTCTCACCACACCATTCCTCTCCTGCTTCCTGCTCCTCTCCAACCTCAGAACACTGCTCTTTGCTCTAGTCTACATGACAGGAAAATGGGTCTGAGAGGGAGGGAGATGTGAAAATGATCTGAGAGAAAATTCAGTTAAATGTACATAGTAGTCAGACAGAACTCTGGGTCTAATTTCTCAGACAGGAAGGTGTTTGAATCACTAGGGTGAGAATTCATCTTGGCCCAAAAAGGGCTCCTCTTCGTGTTTTGTCACATGCCTATATTGATTGGCTGAGCTCTTTAGTAGGATGTACGTTGACGTCCAACATGTATGACGTATGTATTCAGCCTTCCTGTTGTTCTGGACCACAATATTATTTAACCTTGTAGTTTTGTTAGCTAAACTTCTCCTTTTTGTGGTCCGTTTGGGACAGCAGCAGTCTCCTGTATCAGCTGGCCAGCCCGTGAGGGGCTCTAAGGTACAGTCGGTGGATTAGCATGATGCCTGGCATGTCTGCCTGGCAACTACCACATACATTATCATTTTATCTAAAGTGTTTCTGCTGAGAAGACTATCTATATTTGCCTGCTGTTGACTTGGTTCTTGTTCTGTAGTGAACAGGGGGGTTCATACTCATTCCATGGAGGCCCTAGTGTCAGAGGGTTTGTCCTTTCAGTTCAGACCTAGACAACCAGGTGAGTTCTTTACTAATTAGTAACCTTCATTTATCAATCCAGTACAAGGGACCTGCAGACACTCGGCCCTCTGTGGAATGAGTTTGGCACATGATTTAGTCATCCCTTTAAAACCATCCGGTGGAATGAGTTTGACACGTGATTTAAGTCATCCCTTTAAAACCATCCGGTGGAATGAGTTTGGCACGTGATTTAAGTCATCCCTTTAAAACCATCCGGTGGAATGAGTTTGGCACGTGATTTAAGTCATCCCTTTAAAACCATCCGGTGGAATGAGTTTGGCACGTGATTTAAGTCATCCCTTTAAAACCATCCGGTGGAATGAGTTTGGCACGTGATTTAAGTCATCCCTTTAAAACCATCCGGTGGAATGAGTTTGGCACGTGATTTAAGTCATCCCTTTAAAACCATCCGGTGGAATGAGTTTGGCACGTGATTTAAGTCATCCCTTTAAAACCATCCGGTGGAATGAGTTTGGCACGTGATTTAAGTCATCCCTTTAAAACCATCCGGTGGAATGAGTTTGGCACGTGATTTAAGTCATCCCTTTAAAACCATCCAGACTTGTGGTGCATTAGTATTATTTATCTTCACTTGCATGATGATCAGATGTTTAAACTGACTTTATTTACGTGCATTTACGTGTTTGCTAACCATCACGTTAGTTACATGCATGGATTGGATTGGATTCACCCAACTCATTTTGAGGTCTGAACACTTTCTGTTGGTCGTGATTGCTTGGTTCTTGCTGGCCTTTACGTCTTGGTTTGTATTTTTACTTGGTCGGTTCGCGTTGGCGTTTTGAAATGATCAACGCACGTCATCAAAAGGAATATATTTTGAACCGTTGTCAATACACTGCACTCTCTCTCAGTCCAAGGCCAAGGTAAAGTTAGTCCGGAGCCTGGCTGTCTGTGAAGAGTCCTCTCCTCCCTTTCTAACTGCACACCAGCTGACACCAGATCCTCAGGTAAACCTTTAGACACACACGCACACACACACACACACACACCTTTGGGTAAACCCCCAGACGACTCCTCCTACCCCATTAGCTGTGGCTCATTTCACAAACATCACTCTGCCTTCACACCAGACACACACAGGAGCCAGCAGCTAGAGGGCCTTGCATTTCATCCAGTCAGCACTAACTTCATCAAAACCACGAGGGTGTTCTCCACCACCAGCCGGTGTGTGTGTGTGTGTGTGTGTGTGCGCGTCCTGTATTACTCACATCCATTTTGGAGAACATTGTATTTTCACGTGTCAGAACATGGAGACCTGTGGATTGATATAATTGAATAGTATGGTTGTCACTATGATGTTAGGCTTCCTTCAACCTATTCCTTTGTCACCACTCAAACATGTCCATGGCTAATGGTGTTTGAAGGGATATAGGTTATCTTTTTTGGGGGGTTTGTCTTTCTGTGTTAAGCTGCAATTTTTTTATGCCAATTATTTATTCTTGAGTGAAAATGTTTCCTTGGTGTGGAGGAGAAATAAATGATTGTACTTCTCTGTAAAGATGCATTGTCCTGGCTGTGAAATGGGTTACTAGGAAACCCTGACTGTGTGTTTAAATGGATAGACTTCCTTGAACTAGTGTGTGAGATTTAACCCCCTCCTTCTGAGTTCTACTTTCACTCTCATCTTTCTCTCTTCCTCCCTCTCTTTTTCTCATCTTTCTCTCTTCCTCCCTCTCTCTTTCTCATCTTTCTCTCTTCCTCCCTCTCTTTTTCTCATCTTTCTCTCTTCCTCTCTCTCTTTTGCCCTCTCTCCACCTGCCCTCCATTCCTCACATCTCTCTTTCATTGTTGCTTTTCTGCAATGTTGGTTCTTTCTTTTGTTAACCTGTTGTGCTGTATCACTACAGCAAAGCCTCCCTGAGAGGCAGAGTATATCTTTTTGTATTTAACCTTTATTTAACTAGGCAAGTCAGTTGGGAACAAATTCTTATTTTCAATGACGGCCTAGGAACAGTGGGTTAACTGCCTTGTTCAGGGGCAGAAGGACAGATTTGTACCTTGTCAGCTGGGGGATTTGATCTACCAACCTTCTGGTTACTGGCCCAACGCTCTAACCACTAGGCTACCATTTTATATCACTAATGTAAACATTACATCTCCCTTCCAGAAACCACTGGCTCCCAACTTCTTTACCTAGTTGCTTCTATCCTGAAGTCGTATATAATTGAAGCTTCTTGCAGCCAGCACTCTGAATCTGCGTTCCAAATGGCACCCTATTCCCTATGGGCCCTGGTCAAAAGTAGTGCCCTATATAGGGAATAGGGTGTCATTTAGGTCGCAGGCTGAGTTTCAGTGTGCTGTTCAGCTTTTAGCTCCTCTCTGCTTTTTGTACTAGTGTTGAATAGTGAATCAGAGCAGAGAATGAAGCAGAGATTAAGATGAGTAGCGGGGTTAAACCAAAGGCTGGGATGCTGAGAAGGCCTTGAAACACACAGAATTTGAATGATTGGAATGTACATTTTCATTCACGTGAGTACTGTCAAATGGTTGTTATATTCTCCTGAACTAACAGTTATTTCCATGCTCGCTAAGCCTTAGACATTTTACAATTCATATTTTAGTAATTTAGCAGAATCTTATCCAGAGCGACTTGAGGGTTAGGGCAAGGACACATGAACAGATTTTACACCTAGTCAGCTCGGGGATTCACACCAGCGACCTTTCCATTACTGGCCCAACGCTCTTAACCACTAGGCTACCTGCCACCATTATAAAATATAATCATTCAAGCGAGTGTCAAATGGCTGTGATATGAGGGGCTTTCCCCCCCATTCTAGTCATTTTATTTCTATGCTTGTCTTCCAAAGGGAGTTATTTCATGTGGTACAATAAAGGCAATGATGGATGTTAAGGTGTGGAAGATGGGACAGGCTTTCTATTGGTGGATGTGAAGGTGTAGAAGCTGGGACGGGCTTTCTATTGGTGGATGTGGAACATGGGACGGGCTTTCTATTGAATGTATTCTCTTCCCCCAACATAAAGCAGATCTATATTTGACTCAGTATTCACTCCTCTGTAGGTCCATGTACTGTTTGTTTAGTCACATTGTAATGTCAAAATGATGTCCGATTTTCAGGTGTTTAAAACCTCTTACATCTAGACGTTCCGCTACCTGCTCCAATATCCAATGATGGGTGTGGCGCGAAATACAAACTCCTCTAAAATCCGAAAACTTCCATTTTTCAAACATATGACTATTTTACAGCATTTTAATCTAACCACATTGTCCAATTTCAAAAAGGCTTTACAGCGAAAGCAAAACATTAGATTATGTCAGGAGAGTACCCTGACAAAAATAATCACACAGCCATTTTCAAAGCAAGCATATATGTCACAAAAACCAAAACCACAGCTAAATGCAGCACTAACCTTTGATGATCTTCATCAGATGACACTCCTAGGACATTATGTTATACAATACATGCATGTTTTGTTCAATCAAGTTCATATTTATATCAAAAACCAGCTTTTTACATTAGCATGTGACGTTCAGAACTAGCATACCCACCGAACACTTCCGGTGAATTTACTAAATTACTCATGATAAACGTTCACAAAATACATAATTATTTTAAGAATTCTAGATACAGAACTCCTTTATGTAATCGCGGTGTCATATTTTAAAATAGCTTTTCGGTGAAGGCACATTTTGCAATATTCTGAGTACATAGCTCGGCCATCACGGCTAGCCATAATTACACACACACCAAGTTTGGGGCTCACTAAACTCAGAATTACTATTAGAAAAATTGGATTACCTTTGCTGTTCTTCGTCAGAATGCACTCCCAGGACTTCTACTTCAACAACAACAACATGTGGTTTTGGTTCCAAATAATCCATAGTTATATTCAAATAGCTCCGTTTTGTTCGTGCGTTCAGGTCACTATCCGAAGGGTGACGCGCGAGCGCATTTCGTGACAAAAAAATGCTAAATATTCCATTACCGTACTTAGAAGCATGTCAAACGCTGTTTAAAATCAATTTTTATGCTATTTTTCTCGTAAAATAGCGATAATATTCCAACCGGGCAACGTTGTATTCATTCAAAGGCTGAAAGAAAAAAATTGAGTAGTCTCGTGAACACGCATCTCAGTCTCACTGTCCCCAGGCTGACCACTCACAAACTCTGCTGCTGTTCTTTGCCCAGAGACAGCAGACACCCCATTCCACTTTCTGGCGGCTTTAGAGAGCCAATGGAAGCCTTTAGAAAATGTCACATTACAGCACAGATGCTGTATTTTTGATAGAGATGCAACAGAAGGACAACAAATTGTCAGACAGGGCACTTCCTGTATGGAATCTTCTCAGGTTTTGGCCTGCCATATGGGTTCTGTTATACTCACAGACACCATTCAAACAGTTTTAGAAACTTTAGAGTGTTTTCTATCCAAATCTACTAATTATATGCATATTCTCGTTTCTGGGCAAGAGTAGTAACCAGTTTAAATCGGGTACGTTTTTTTATCCGGCTGTGCAAATACTGCCCCCTAGCCCCAACAGGTTTAACTTCCAACCAAGTGCGCGATTGTGAAGCTAATTAGATGCAAATTCTTAATGTGACATGCTAATTAATTCTCTCTGTATTTTAATTTTTGTGTACTTCTCATATGGCACCCTATTCCCTATGTAGTGCACTACTTTTGACCAGGGCCCATAGGGAATAGGCTGCAATTTAGGATACAGACTTAATCATGGGGATATTAGCTAGTAGCTACCACTGAAGTTTTTATTTCTTACTCTTCAAATTCACATCCAGATATCCCAGTCCTTTGATAAGGAGGAGCTGTCTGCCAAGGAGGAGAAAGAGAAGGTGGAGAAACCAGAGAAGATGCCCAGGAAAATGCTGTCAAGAGGTGTGTGGTTGTGGGAGAGTTGGCGCAGAGGTTGATTGTTATCTTTGTGTTGTAAATAGTGAGAGAGAATATAATGGTCATATCTGCCTTCACAGACACGGTTGTGTTTGTATGTTACAATACAAGACCTTGGAGACATGTTGTGAGGTTTAGTCAAGAGAACTAATGAACTGATTCCGGAACATGGAGCTCTCTGAGAAATCCAATATAGAATCCTAGGAGACTATGGGTGCGTTCGTAAATTCACTCTGGCTATCTACTCCCGATTTCACAGCACTCATGTCGGAGTGTGCCAGAGCGCACAATAACCGATTTTTAATTTACTAATGCACAACACCCATTGAATATCAATATAGTATTGAACATGACCGGTGTCAGTAAACGTAAGCCCGGTTAAAGTGTATTTAGAAAGTATTCAGACCCCTTGACTTTTCCCACTTTTGTTACGTTACAAACTTATTCTAAAATTGATTAAATTGTTTTTTTCCCCCTCATCAATCTACACACATACCCCATAATGACAAAGCATTTTTTGCAAATGTATTAAACTATCACATTTACACAAGTATTCAGACCCTTTACTCAGTACTTTGTTGAAGCACCTTTTGCAACGATTACAGCTTTGAGTCTTCTTGAGTCTTCTTGGGTATGACGCTACAAGCTTGGCACACCTGTATTTGGGGAGTTTCTCCCATTTTTCTCTGCAGATCCTCTCAAGTTCTGTCAGGTTCGATCGGGAGCATCGCTGTACAGCTATATTTAGGTCTCTCCAGAGATGTTCAAGTCCGGGTTCTGGCTGGGCCACTCAAGATCATTCAGAGACTTGTCCCGAAGCCACTCCTGCGTTGTCTTGGCTGTGTGCTTAGTGTCACTCCAGAGTGAATTTACGAACACAGCCCATAGTCCACAAAGATGTGTTGTGTATAGAGCACCATTACCAGAATGATTGGTCCTCTTGTGTCTAGATTCCAGCCAGGACTACACAGACTCTACTGGAATAGACCTGCATGAGTTCCTGGTCAACACTCTTAAGAACAACCCCAGAGACAGAATGATGCTGTTGAAGTTGGAGCAGGACATTCTGGATTTTATCAGTAATAATGAGTAAGTTATTTAATAAATACATTTATTGATTGATTTAATGTATTTTATTAATTTATAGTTAATGCAATTTTATTCGAATTCAATTCTATAGTTGCATTATTTTAGCCTTTCAGTAAAGCTCATTCAGCTCTTGTGTTTCCTAGAAGCCAGAAGAGGAAGTTCCCTCCCATGACGTCGTACCATAGAATGCTGCTACACCGAGTGGCTGCCTACTTTGGCATGGATCACAATGTTGACCCCACTGGGAAGTCTGTCATCATCAACAAAACTAGCAATACAAGAATGTATGTTTTTCATTTGGTACCAGTCAGTTTTAAAACATTTTATAATACATTATTTTCAGGATTTATACTGAACCACAATAATACATTTTATTAGACTCGATGAAGCTTAAATACATCAAATTGCTGTGAAAGTAGAAAGTATGTATTTGGTGTAGATTTTTTCCCCACGCCTCTAAACTTCCAGCAATGTAAATTCTCTTCCACAGACCAGATCAAAAATTCTCAGAACACATAAAAGACGACAAAACAGATGATTTCCAAAAACGCTACATTCTCAAAAGAGACAACGCCAGCTTCGACCGGGAAGACGGCATGGTAGGGGGTTTCTGTGTTCCAATCAAATGTCACGCTGTGTCCCAAATGACACCCTATTCTCTATATAGTGCCCTATGGGCCCTGGTCAACAGAAGTAAAGTATATAGGGAATAGTGTGCCATTTGGGATGCATTCTCAGCGATATGTCTTTGAGAGGGTGACAATCTGGTGCTGCAGTTCCAGCTGCTGGCTAGGCTAAGCTGTGCGGAAGCTGCTGGCTAGGCTAAGCTGCTGGCTAGGCTAAGCTGCTGGCTAGACTAAGCTGCTGGCTAGGCTAAGCTGCTGGCTAGGCTAAGCTGCTGGCTAGGCTAAGCTGCTGGCTAGGCTAAGCTGCTGGCTAGGCTAAGCTGCTGGCTAAGGTTGTGCATGTGCTTGCAGATACGAATGCGCCTGAAAGACGACAGGAGAAGCAAATCTATCGAGGAGAGAGAGGAGGACTATCAGAGAGCCAGGGACAGGATATTTGCACCAGATGTGAGATTTTGGCTAATCAATTTAGATTAATGATGCATTTGTGTTTATTTTGAAGTAAAATATGGATATGCTTTATGGACTGCAAATTACATGTTAGTAAGACATTGAAATAGATGTATTTTTTTCCACAGGGAGATCATTTCCATCTAGATGGAAGGTAAATATCAGTCTAATCTGACACAACGTTTGACTGGTTGGTCCAACGTGGACCGTTTGACTGGTTGGTCCAACGTGGGACCGTTTGACTGGTTGTCCAACGTGGACCGTTGACTGGTTGGTCCAACGTGGACCGTTTTGACTGGTGGTCCAACGTGGACCGTTTGACTGGTTGGTCCAACGTGGGACCGTTTGACTGGTTGGTCCAACGTGGGCGTTTGACTGGTTGGTCCAACGTGGGCCGTTTGACTGGTTGGTCCAACGTGGGCCGTTTGACTGGTTGGTCCAACGTGGGCCGTTTGACTGGTTGGTCCAACGTGGGCCGTTTGACTGGTTGGTCCAACGTGGGCCGTTTGACTGGTTGGTCCAACGTGGATTTGATATCCTTTGATAATGTTGCATGGTCGTCTCCCCATGCAGGAGCCCTGATGAAGAGGCTTGTATCAGCACACAACAGAGACGGCAACTCTTCAGGTACTTCCTTTCTGTCACAGATCTCTCTCCCACACACACACACACACACACACACACACACACACACACACATCCATCCATCCCTTGTTTTCTCAGACTAGGGGACGGGCGATCAGCCAGCAGTAGACAGAGCAGCTCTGAGAATGACCCCAAGAACTGTGATGCCCGGCCGTGGAGCAGCACTGATTCAGACAGCTCCAACCGTAACCTGAGGCCAACCATGACCAAGGCCAGCAGCTTCAGCAGCATCTCTGTCCTCATCAGAGGAGACAGCTCAGCCAGCAGCAAGAGCACCGGACGCCTCTCCAAAACAGGCAAGTATTAGTGGGGGGGGGGGTGGGGGGCACTGGCTCATGCACACGTAGTCAAATGCACGTGCGACGTATCGTGTCCAGTCTGCTTTGTTCCACAGCACAGTGAAGCACCTCTTTTAATGACAGAATGAACCCTAAGAATGAAGAAAAAAATGTGTTCTGTGTCCATGACTACTTGGTGGTAACCGATTTACCCCAAGTGTGGTCAGTCACCCCTAGACAATGTGATGCACTAGTTTCTGACTGACATGAGTTGGAATTGGTCCTTCACTGTGTGAGTGTGTGTGTGCGCACCATCCCTGTTTAATACAGGCATACTGGGGGAATGGAGAGCCAGTTTTCTTTGTTTATGCTGTTTTGGTTCCTTGTCTTTTCGATCATATTTTTTGTTGTTGTTGCTGCCTCTGTTCTAGAGGCTTTTCTTTTTGGTTTCATGTGATTCCATTTTCACAGTGCACTGACTGTGCCAGACAGCTTTTTTGCTTGAGTTTTTTCTTTAATGTTGTTTACGAAGATGGGGCTCACTTTGTGCAGCACAACATCTGCTCTGCTGTTACTGGGAGGCCGTTTTGTGTTCCTGTTAGCTCTGTCCTGTGGCTCATCTCTTCTGCATGCAGTGCATGTCATCTTTTTGGTTCTTTGGCATCATTTAGCATCTTTGGTTTTAGCATTTTTGGTTTTAGCTTTTTTTCTCTTTGTTTTAGTATCCCCCATTTCTTTAAGTGCTGGTTGTTTAGTTTGTGTAGAAAACATGAAGAATGATGGCCATCACAATTCTGAATTCATTGGCTTTTACTGTTGGCAAGACAGAGACGTCTTTCTCACCTCTCCAGTAATACGTCCAGAGAGACCAAACTTGGGCCCAGTTTTCCTCTTTTGTCTGTCCAGATTTCAAAGCGCCTGATGGCTTTGCTTTTGACATCAAATATTGGAGGTTTGCGTACGTGCCAGAAGACCAACTTTGACGTTGTAAACCAGGAAATGTGTCTGTGGTTGCATTACTGACAAACTAATAACATGTTTGTGGTTATACTCTTTAAGATATGGACCACTTAAAATTACAGTTGATATGGGCTCATGCAAGATGCCCACAGAGAGACAAATATCACCTATAGCCAATGAATTCACTCACCGTGTGTCCCACTTTTGAATGGACCAATGGCTATCCTGCTTCTACTCCTGTTACCGCAGAAGTGACCAATAGTTGTCCTCCTTGTACCCCTGCCCGGAGGCTGGCTGTGCATGTGCTACAAGCCGCTGCCTCTATTTACTTTTATTCACCTTTTATTTAACTAGGCAAGTCAGTTAAGAACACATTGTTATTTACAATGATGGTTCCACTATAGGACGTCTTTCATGATCCTCTCTGTAGGACGTTTAGTGACCTTTTCATCCCTCCCTCCTCTAGGTTCTGAGTCTTCTAATAGTGTAGGGTCTTCTACGAGTTCCATCTCTCGCCCCCAAGTACTCCACCTGCCTCTCCCTGTCCCAGCTGCTCTAACCCAGGCAGCCGGCCCTGTCGGGGGCCCCAGCACGGTGCAACCTACACCTGCGTCCTCCGCTGCCACGGCCCCCAGCTGTAGTAGGACTTCTGTGCACTGTGATCGGGGCAGCAGGAATGGCCCGGCGCCTGCATCCGGCCCAGCGCCAACCCAGGCCACTGCTAATGCTACTAGTTACTATTTTCTTCCCCCGGAAGCCACAGGGATACCGCCTGGCAGTATACTGGTCAACCCACACACAGGTTGGTATCTTCTGATCAGGGTTGGTTCTCATCCCTCAGTTCATATCGGCTGTATTGGCCTGTCTCTGTGTGCTGTCTTTATATAGGCTGGATTGGCCTGTCTCTGTGTGCTGTCTTTATATAGGCTGGATTGGCCTGTCTCTGTGTGCTGTCTTTATTTTGGGTTTGCTGTGATGTTTGGTCCTGGTTGGTTTTGATCATAGTTCTTGTAAAACAAACTTCTTATTCAGTCTATTAGTCTGTCTGCTCTTCTCTTAGACTGTTGCTGAAATTTCTCAAACTACATATTTTGTTTTGGGTCAAATATATATCAAATCCTTTCCAGATTGAATGAATGGACTAAGGGAGTTGGTAAACTGTATATATTCATGGTTTAGTCATTATTCAGGATACATGTTACTATAGCATAACTCCTATTGACTAAATTATACTCAAATGTCCTATAGCCTCTACTGCAGGGCTGTCCAACCCTCTTCCTGGAGATCTACTGTCCTGTATGGCGGTAGATCTCCAGGAAGAGGGTTGGACTGAAAACCCACAGGGCGGTAGATCTCCAGGAAGAGGGTTGGACTGAAAACCCACAGGGCGGTAGATCTCCAGGAAGAGGGTTGGGCAGCCCTGGTCTACAGTGTATCTAAGTTTGTTGTTCCCCACCTGCAGGCCAACCCTTTGTGAACCCTGACGGCAGTGCTGTGGTCTACAACCCCTCGATGACCTCACAGCAAGGTGGGAGGAGCCAGCAGCCCTTGGCCCCTCCCCTACCGCCCCCAGCCCCGCACCAGCCAGCCAATCACGTCCTCTCCCAGGTCAGTCAATGAGTCTACAGCCCATGTATCCCATCTTTCTCCAGAAAGCCCATTCACTCCCCGCATGCAGTCATTTCTTTACTCTACCTGTTCTCAGTTAATATAGTAGATTAGAATCCATCATTCTTTAATTCATGCCTCCTAATTTCCCAGAGAACATTCATCATCTACGAGCTAGGGCTGAGTGAATTATCTAGATGTCAATCAGGTTCAATTAATTGTGATATTAATCAGCCAGCTCTAGTTCCTCCTATTCAATCACCTCTGACTTCTTAACTTATGGAGATCTCTCTCCTGTCTTTCCCTCTGTTCTGTCCTTTTCTCCTCCTTCAGCCGGTTCGGCATCTCCAGCCCTCTGCTCCACAGCCGATCCAGTACTCAACCATCTCTTACCCTCCTCCTCAGTTCCTGCCACTCTCCCCTAACCAACACTACACTTTGGTACCTATCAATCCTCTCTCTCCTCCCCCTCTATCTCCCACCTGTCTGTTTCTGTCCAGTTGCCTCTTCAGCGCCTTAATTAGGTGGTCTTTTATAAGACATGGTTGTTACGTTACGTGTGTTAATTCCAGAAGTTTATATTTTAGGAAGACATTTGAAAGCAGCAGTTTGCCCAATGGGAACCCAGAATCTTGTTTTCTGATGCAAAATGTCTTGCAACTGAGTGCTTGTTGAACATGACCCTGTTAGCCCTATGACCCGGTTAGGTGGAACATGACCCTGTTAGCCCTATGACCCAGTTAGGTGGAACATGACCCTGTTAGCCCTATGACCCGGTTAGGTGGAACATGACCCTGTTAGCCTTATGACCCAGTTAGGTAGAACATGACCCTGTTAGGTAGAACATGACCCTGTTAGGTAGAACATGACCCAGTTGGGTAGAACATGACCCTGTTAGCCCTATGACACAGTTAGGTAGAACATAACCCAGTTAGGTAGAACATAACCCAGTTAGGTAGAACATGACCCAGTTAGGTAGAACATGACCCAGTTAGGTAGAACATGACCCTGTTAGGTAGAACATGACCCAGTTGGGTAGAACATGACCCTGTTAGCACTATGGCCCAGTTAGGTAGAACATGACCCTGTTAGCCCTGTGACCCAGTTGGGTAGAACATGGCCCTGTTACCCAGTTAGGTAGAACATGGCCCTGTTACCCAGTTAGGTAGAACATGGCCCTGTTACCCAGTTAGGTAGAACATGGCCCTGTTACCCAGTTAGGTAGAACAGGGCCCTGTTACCTAGTTAGGTAGAACATGGCCCTGTTACCCAGTTAGGTAGAACAGGGCCCTGTTAGCACTATGACCCAGTTGGGTAGAACGTGACCCTGTTAGCACTATGACCCAGTTGGGTAGAACGTGACCCTGTTAGCCCTATGACCCTGTTAGCCCTATTACCCAGTTGGGTAGAACGTGACCCTGTTAGCACTATGACCCAGTTGGGTAGAACGTGACCCTGTTAGCCCTATGACCCTGTTAGCCCTATTACTCAGTTGGGTAGAACGTGACCCTGTTAGCCCTATGACCCTGTTAGCCCTATTACCCAGTTGGGTAGAACGTGACCCTGTTAGCCCTATGACCCTGTTAGCCCTATTACCCAGTTGGGTAGAACGTGACCCTGTTAGCCCTATGACCCTGTTAGCCCTATTACCCAGTTGGGTAGAACGTGACCCTGTTAGCCCTATGACCCTGTTAGCCCTATTACCCAGTTGGGTAGAACATGACCCTGTTAGCCCTATGACCCTGTTAGCCCTATTACCCAGTTGGGTAGAACATGACCCTGTTAGCCCTATGACCCTGTTAGCCCTATTACCCAGTTGGGTAGAACATGACCCTGTTAGCCCTATTACCCAGTTGGGTAGAACATGACCCTGTTAGCCCTATGACCCTGTTAGCCCTATTACCCAGTTGGGTAGAACATGACCCTGTTAGCCCTATGACCCTGTTAGCCCTATTACCCAGTTGGGTAGAACATGACCCTGTTAGCCCTATGACCCTGTTAGCCCTATTACCCAGTTAGGTAGAACATGGCCCTGTTACCCATATGACCCTGTTAGCCCTATTACCCAGTTAGGTAGAACATGGCCCTGTTACCCAGTTAGGTAGAACAGGGCCCTGTTACCTAGTTAGGTAGAACAGGGCCCTGTTAGCACTATGACCCAGTTGGGTAGAACGTGACCCTGTTAGCACTATGACCCTGTTAGCCCTATGACCCTGTTAGCCCTATTACCCAGTTGGGTAGAACATGACCCTGTTAGCCCTATGACCCTGTTAGCCCTATTACCCAGTTAGGTAGAACATGGCCCTGTGACCCAGTTAGGTTGAACATGGCCCTGTGACCCAGTTAGGTTGAACGTGACCCAGTTAGGTTGAACGTGACCCAGTTAGGTCCCAAGTGGCACTGCGGTCTAAGGCACTGCATTACAGTGCTAGAGGTGTCACTACAGGCCCTGGTTCGATCCCGGGCTGTATCACAACCGACCGTGATCGGAAGTCCCATAGGGCGGCACACAATTGGCCCAGCGTCGTCCAGGTTAGGGGAGGGTTTGGCCGGGGGTAGGCCGTAATTGTAAAATAAGAATTTGTTCTTAACTGACTTGCTTAGTAAAATAAAGGTTAGATAAAACCACCCTGTTAGGTAGACTAGATCTGGCTGCGTTCTGTTAGGTAGACTAGATCTGGCTGCGTTCTGTTAGGTAGACTAGATCTGGCTGCGTTCTGTTAGGTAGACTAGATCTGGCTGCGTTCTGTTAGGTAGACTAGATCTGGCTGCGTTCTGTTAGGTAGACTAGATCTGGCTGCGTTCGGTTAGGTAGACTAGATCTGGCTGCGTTCGGTTAGGTAGACTAGATCTGGCTGCGTTCGGTTAGGTAGACTAGATCTGGCTGCGTTCGGTTAGGTAGACTAGATCTGGCTGCGTTCGGTTAGGTAGACTAGATCTGGCTGCGTTCGGTTAGGTAGACTAGATCTGGCTGCGTTCTGTTAGGTAGACTAGATCTGGCTGCGTTCTGTTAGGTAGACTAGATCTGGCTGCGTTCTGTTAGGTAGACTAGATCTGGCTGCGTTCGGTTAGGTAGACTAGATCTGGCTGCGTTCGGTTAGGTAGACTAGATCTGGCTGCGTTCGGTTAGGTAGACTAGATCTGGCTGCGTTCGGTTAGGTAGACTAGATCAGGCTGCGTTCGGTTAGGTAGACTAGATCAGGCTGCGTTCGGTTAGGTAGACTAGATCAGGCTGCGTTCGGTTAGGTAGACTAGATCTGGCTGCGTTCGGTTAGGTAGACTAGATCTGGCTGCGTTCTGTTAGGTAGACTAGATCTGGCTGCGTTCTGTTAGGTAGACTAGATCTGGCTGCGTTCTGTTAGGTAGACTAGATCTGGTTGCGTTCGGTTAGGTAGACTAGATCTGGCTGCGTTCGGTTAGGTAGACTAGACCTGGCTGCGTTCTGTTAGGTAGACTAGATCTGGCTGCGTTCGGTTAGGTAGACTAGATCAGGCTGCGTTCTGTTAGGTAGACTAGATCTGGCTGCGTTCGGTTAGGTAGACTAGACCTGGCTGCGTTCTGTTAGGTAGACTAGATCTGGCTGCGTTCGGTTAGGTAGACTAGATCTGGCTGCGTTCTGTTGTCCTCCTTTCCTGACCTGGTTTCACCCAACACATCCCTCTATGGCTGATTTAAAGCACTGAAACTAACGGTTTTTAATCATTAATTCAATACCAGATGTTGAATAATCCATGAGTAGATACGCTAAACTTCCAATTTACTGCCACTGAACAGCTTGTCATAGATGACCTAGACTGAGGTAGCCTACTCTGGTGCTATAAATATCCCAGTTTGGGTTCCCTGGGTGGTGTTCGGCATCAAACGGTAGAAAACTGACTGAAACAGGGAGAGACTACTAGAACTTGACTCCAATAAGACACATTCATTTTCTGTTTCAAAATGTTTTGCTACGGTGTGCCCTAATAAATATGACCCTAATAATTTTGGCCGTGGTCTTGATGCCCATTGCCTCTGGCCCTGTCTGTTGATTGATTGGATTTGACCATTTTAAAGGACATGTCCAGACAGTACATATATTTGAAACATATGTTTTCAGCATTATTCTCTCCCCACAGCAAGAAGGGCTTGCTGCCCAGTTCAGCCACATGAGTGTGGTGCGCCAGGCGTCCAGCGACGGCACAAACGGCGGCCCCCACCCTGCCATGTACCCCTCGGGCCCTGTGGTGCTCCAGGGCCCCCTGCAGCACCAGCAGACTGGCTACATGGTGGCCCCTCCAGGGCCCCCTGTGGTGGGACAAACCCAGGCCTACCCCATCCCCGGCCCTGCACACCCTTTGAGCCAGCCGGTCATGCAGCAACAGGGCTACATGCCACAGCAGGTACAACAGTTACAGTACAGTCACTCACATGGTCAGTCAACACACCATCTCATGGCATCGTCTACTTCAACTACCTACTTGTTGGTCTCAGTCTCCTTCAGTAATAGTCAATGATATTATCCACCAGATTATCCAGGTATGATCACAATCTAGATTGACCTCAGATCCTCTATGAGAAAAGTGTTCAGATTCCAAGGTGACCAGAGAAACTCTGTGTCTGCTTGTTGCCCTTCCTCTCCTGTAGATGCACACATGTTACTGTGCTCCAGCCCAGGACCCCCACTCCAACCAGCACTATCGCCCTGTCAGCCCCGTGCACTACACCAGCCCCCAGAACCAGCCTCTACCCCAGCAGCCAGGTAAACACACACACACACACACACACACTGCTATCTCTCTGTGTTTGTCTTGATTAACTGAGCTGTCTCCCAGTGAGCTGCAGTCTGCTTGCTGAGTGTGTATTATGTTTCTCTGCACCCTGGGGGGGACACGATTGTTATCTACAGCCTCCTGCCTCCTCAACACAGCTCTGTTTTACTGGTTGTTAGCTACAGCCTCCTGCCTCCTCAACACAGCTCCGTTTTACTGGTTTTTATCTACAGCCTCCTGCCTCAACACAGCTCTGTTTTACTGGTTGTTAGCTACAGCCTCCTGCCTCCTCAACACAGCTCCGTTTTACTGGTTGTTAGCTACAGCCTCCTGCCTCCTCAACACAGCTCTGTTTTACTGGTTGTTAGCTACAGCCTCCTGCCTCAACACAGCTCTGTTTTACTGGTTGTTAGCTACAGCCTCCTGCCTCCTCAACACAGCTCTGTTTTACTGGTTGTTAGCTACAGCCTCCTGCCTCCTCAACACAGCTCCGTTTTACTGGTTGTCTCCTGCTGAACGCAGCACTGTGGTCATTTACTGGCTTTAATGTGGAGGAATGCTACTCCATCGTGTGTTGGGGGAATTAGGAGGCATCTCTTGGGGCTGAGCAGAGGAACAAATTAGGCTATATACTGTTAGTCTACTAGTGCATAAACAGTGGAATATCCAGCCACAGTGAAAATAAAACCACTTGCATAAGGAAGTTGCTTCTGCAATCAAACAGTTTTGCTGAAGGCTTCAGTATAAATGATGCTTGTGGGAATTGAACCTACAACCTCACCACACTCTTAACTCAGCCACACTGGACCACAGAGGTGTTGGTGATGAAGACCAGGAGTCTGGACTGGACCACAGAGGTGTTGGTGATGAAGACCAGGAGTCTGGACTGGACCACAGAGGTGTTGGTGATGAAGACCAGGAGTCTGGACTGGACCACAGAGGTGTTGGTGATGAAGACCAGGAGTCTGGACTGGACCACAGAGGTGTTGGTGATGAAGACCAGGAGTCTGGACTGGACCACAGAGGTGTTGGTGATGAAGACCAGGAGTCTGGACTGGACCACAGAGGTGTTGGTGATGAAGACCAGGAGTCTGGACTGGACCACAGAGGTGTTGGTGATGAAGACCAGGAGTCTGGACTGGACCACAGAGGTGTTGGTGATGGGGAAACCTGGAAAGCAGAGTGGCAGAATGCGGGGCCGGGACGCTGTCTGAGAGTTCTATGATTCTCACAGTGAACCGGTCTCTTTTTCAGCCCCTCACTTCTCTTCAGTCTCTCACTCCTCTCTTCTCCAGCGCTCTATTTTCAGCCCCTCAACTCTTCTTCTCCAGCGGTCATGATGATGACTACCTGTTCCTTCAGGGTCGTCATCTGTGTTATTACAATGTGTCTTTTTGGAAGCGTTCAGTCCTGCAGATTACAACATAAAGGCACACTGACAATAGGCATAAAGCACCTGTTAGCAGCTTCCTATTTCACCTGCTGTACCAAGGCAGTCTAATCCCATTCTCTGTGTGCTCAGGTGGAATGGTGTGTGGGGGATATAATGGGAGAGTCATTTCATGCTTGGTTTGTGAGCAGAGGTCAGGAGAGAGACTGGAGGACGGTCAAAATAGTGTCCTGCTCTTTCACATATGAAACCATTCATCGTCTATTGGTCTCGTCTTGTTCCACTTTTCCTCATTGGGGCTAAAGAATGTTCCAGTCACCTTTTTACAAAAGGACGACTAATGCGGTCCCTGGATTTCTCTGTGAGATGAGTCTGTAACCTTGACATTCAGCTGTCCACTATGGAACAAGCACTACTATTTCTACCACCGTTTTTACTTTGCCAGAGAGACCACCGTTTTACTTTGCCAGAGAGACCACCGTTTTTACTTTGCCAGAGAGACCACCGTTTTTACTTTGCCAGAGAGACCACCGTTTTTCTATGTTGCGCATTTGCGTCGTCTGTTTTTGTAATTTGCTCGTGTTAGT
The DNA here is from genome assembly GCF_901001165.1 of Salmo trutta. Taxonomy (NCBI): domain Eukaryota; kingdom Metazoa; phylum Chordata; class Actinopteri; order Salmoniformes; family Salmonidae; genus Salmo; species Salmo trutta. Next base: position 3,113,908 of record NW_021823073.1, on the reverse strand, counting down.
CTTTTGTTTTCGCTATGTTTTTTCCCACTACACTCTTCCTTCCTTGGATTCAATATTGTATGATTTTCTCCATGTTTTAGATGTCTTCTACATTGTAATGGGTATTATAAACTGGGTGGTTCGAGCCCTGAATGCTGATTGGCTGACAGCCGTGGTATATCACACAGTTTACCACATGGATGACAAAACATGTATTTTTACTTCTCTAATTATGTTGCTAACCAGTTTATAGTAGCAATAAGGCACCTCGGGGGTTTGTGGTATATGCCAATATACCACGGCTAAGGTCTGTATCCAGGCACTCCACGTTGCGTCGTGCTTAAGGACAGCCCTTAGCCGTGGTATATTGGCCACATACCACACCCCCTCAGGCCTTATTGATTCATTCTAATACAAGTAAAGAGAGAAGATCATCTCCCAAGACAACAGAGGCTTATTAAATGTGTTTCTCATTTCACTTCGGCTCATTCATTCATAGTCGTTATGAATAGAATTAATGTCACCATTTTGTTTAAAAACAATGAATTCAAATGTTCTGTATCTCACTAGATATTTCAATAGAAGTGAATTGTAATGTCCTAATGTTACTGAAGGTTACCATGCTGTGATGCCAAATCAGCCCCAGGGCCCTCAGCATCAGAACCTGGTGAACAACCAGCAGCACAGCAATATGGGAAATCACATGACGGCCTTCATGGTCCAGTACCCTTCAATGCCGTCTTATCAGGTACGTTCTTTTTGGCTTATCATTATTAAACTGTTGTTTTTCAATTAAAGAATCAAATTGATTTGTCCTGTGCTTTTACTTTGACATGGTTTGATCTTCAATTGTGAACATCTTGCTCTTGTGAACATCTTTGCCTGACTGAAAATCTTCTATTTATATCAATCGAACCCTGAAATGTTAAATAGTTTGAAGATGAGATTTGAAAGGGACCAGACATCACATGTAAATGTAAAAAAGAGATATTCCTGCTTAATCCTGTTTTTCCATATGGTCTGTGTGCATCGTGCAGGTATCAATGTCCCAGGGCTCTCAGAACATGCCTCCACATCAGCAGGCATGTCAACAGCCAATGATGATCCAGAGCCATCCAAGCCAAGGTCCCATGGCCATGTCAGGCATGCAGGTCTACTACAGTGTCATGCCTCCAAATCAACACAGCACCATGAGGTAGGAACTGAGCTGTTCTATTGTTGACACCAGGAACATGGACTGTGTATTAAATAGTCAAAGTGTTAGGTCTGTTATCTGGTACTGTTTCATATTCCAGAGTAGTTCAATGTTGATGAAAGCGCCGCAGATACCGGTGTACCAACCAACCTGCCAACACCATTTACAACAGTCCATTATAGTAGCTTGTAGCTAGACTATAGAGCCCCCCCCCCCCCCCCGTTCCCCCCCAGAGCCATAGTTCTCCTATAGTGTGGTTGATAAGGGAGTTATTGCCGGTGTAGAAACCGGTCCTCATGGGAGCTGAGGTGTACTATTAAGACTGGGCTGCACTGCACCTGTATCATCAGCCTTATCAATCATCCTCCAGACTGACCTACTAACAGCAGCTCCACTGAGCTGAAAGTGATCTCCAGACTGACCTACTAACAGCAGCTCCACTGAGCTGAAAGTGATCTCTAGACTGACCTACTAACAGCAGCTCCACTGAGCTGAAAGTGACCTCCAGACTGACCTACTAACAGAAGCTCCACTGAGCTGAAAGTGACCTCCAGACTGACCTACTAACAGAAGCTCCACTGAGCTGAAAGTGACCTCCAGACTGACCTACTAACAGAAGCTCCACTGAGCTGAAAGTGATCTCCAGACTGACCTACTAACAGCAGCTCCACTGAGCTGAAAGTGACCTCCAGACTGACCTACTAACAGAAGCTCCACTAAGCTGAAAGTGACCTCCAGACTGACCTACTAACAGAAGCTCCACTGAGCTGAAAGTGACCTCCAGACTGACCTACTAACAGCAGCTCCACTGAGCTGAAAGTGACCTCCAGACTGACCTACTAACAGCAGCTCCACTGAGCTGAAAGTGACCTCCAGACTGACCTACTAACAGAAGCTCCACTGAGCTGAAAGTGACCTCCAGACTGACCTACTAACAGAAGCTCCACTGAGCTGAAAGTGACCTCCAGACTGACCTACTAACAGAAGTTCCACTGAGCTGAAAGTGACCTCCAGACTGACCTACTAACAGCAGCTCCACTGAGCTGAAAGTGACCTCCAGACTGACCTACTAACAGCAGCTCCACTGAGCTGAAAGTGACCTCCAGACTGACCTACTAACAGCAGCTCCACTGAGCTGAAAGTGACCTCCGTCCCTGTTGTACTGGTTCCTCTATACCGCCCCACAGCATCAGTACTGTCAGTGTTAATATTAAGTGTCCCAAATAAAACCCTATTCCCTATATAGTGCACTAGTTTTAACCAGAGCCCTATGGGTCCAGTACCAGGCAGCTGTAATGTAATCCTTCAGTCTGATGCCAGAGTGATTTAGGTCATAAAGAGGAAATTATTGACATGTTTGTTTTTCTCTTGGACTGTCACCATTAATCCGAGATCATTACCAGACCTTTAATACAAGACTTTCTGAAACATTGTGTCAGGGCTCTTTAAGGGACACTTTGACAGCAAATATAAAGTGGCTGGCTGCTGGTGCATCAATGTCTTTTAATTGATGCCTCATAGAGCTCCATAAATATATTGACTAAGCAAGTGTGTGTCCACAGTTCATCGATGGGTTTCTTACCACCTCCTGGGGCAGAGCAGATGCAGTTTCCCCGGGCTTCGTCTCCATGTGGAACCCAGCAGCTACCAGGACAGCAGTGTGCAGGTAACATTACCTCTCAGCAACACTAAGGTCGCGGGTTCAATTCCCCCCGGGATCACAGACATACTAAAATAGATACCGTTCGCTTTGAAAGACCCTTAAGTATGAGATTTGATACCATTAAAATGGTTTTCCTGCCTTGTGTGTCCATCCGAGGATGGAAAACGTTCCTTTGACAATGAAGCTGTGATTTTGACGTTGTAACTGTGTGTGTTGGTCTGTAGGTGTGCTCCCCGGTCCTCACAGTGGTGGTATGGTGATGATGCAGCTGACCCTGCCCCCTAACCACCAGCCCAGAGCCCACTCCCCTCCACAGTGGAAACACAACAGATACTACAGTCTGGATCACACACGCAGCCAGAGGTCCTCAGAACAACTAGACCACTCACAGGTAACTACTCAGAACAACTAGACCACTCACAGGTAACTACTCAGGACAACTAGACCACTCACAGGTAACTACTCAGGACAACTAGACCACTCACAGGTAACTACTCAGAACAACTAGACCACTCACAGGTAACTACTCAGAACAACTCACAGGTAACTACTCAGAACAACTCACAGGTAACTACTCAGAACAACTCACAGGTAACTACTCAGAACAACTAGACCACTCACAGGTAACTACTCAGAACAACTAGACCACTCACAGGTAACTACTCAGAACAACTAGAACAACTCACAGGTAACTACTCAGCTGCTGATAATTAGACATAACCATTCAGGAGTCTTTGTAATATTATGCATGCTGGAGAGAGGGCAGGATCAGCCTGGGAGAGGGCAGGATCAGCCTGAGAGAGGGCAGGATCAGCCTGAGAGAGGGCAGGATCAGCCTGAGAGAGGGCAGGATCAGCCTGAGAGAGGGCAGGATCAGCCTGAGAGAGGGCAGGATGACTGATCTACACATCTTGCATCCCAAATAACTGCTCATTGTGTTATCAAGATAAGCGACTCCGAGCAGCGCATCTTGCTCAGGCCCGTCTCTTTGAACTAAGGATACACTTTCCCTCTGATCGACTATATTAAAAGGTTTCTATGTCCCCTCCTTTCTGCCTCTGTCCTATAGAACAGTCCCCAGCTGGGTGGTCCCAGCACGCCTCCGGCCCAGCCCCAAGCCCCAACCCACCAACTCACCTCCATAAAGAACCTCCGCTCGGCCGGCCTCACCCCCATCCCCATAATGACCCAGTTCCCCAGACCTTTCGGCCCAGGGCAGGCAGTGGACGGCAGATACCCATTACTTGGTCAACCCCTCCAGTACAACCCTGCCATCAGGCCTCCGCTGATCCACGGCACACACCACATGGTCCCCAACCACCACCACGTGAGTCCTCAGAACACACACCACATGGTCCCCAACCACCACCACGTGAGTCCTCAGAACACACACCACATGGTCCCCAACCACCACCACGTGAGTCCTCAGAACACACACCACATGGTCCCCAACCACCACCACGTAAGTCCTCAGAACACACACCACATGGTCCCCAACCACCACCATGTGAGTCCTCAGAACACACGCACGTGACAAAGGAGGTTGTTTCATACGACAAAATGAACCAAATCTGTGAAATGAAAATGTAAGATTAAAAGATGAAAAAAGTAGACAATAGAATCTCAGACCAGTCAACATGTCTGCCTCCTTTTCCTTCAGGGCCCAATGGGAATCCGGCATCATGGGGGGCGAGGGAGGAGACCATCGCCTAGGAAGTCATTATCATCAGATCTTAGTGTAGGTGACCCAGGTAATGGAGAGGGGAGACAATGACCCAGGTAATGGAGAGGGGAGACCATGACCCAGGTAATGGAGAGGGGAGACCATGACCCAGGTAATGGAGAGGGGAGACCATGACCCAGGTAATGGAGAGGGGAGACCATGACCCAGGTAATGGAGAGGGGAGACCATGACCCAGGTAATGGAGAGGGGAGACCATGACCCAGGTAATGGAGAGGGGAGACCATGACCCAGGTAATGGAGAGGGGAGAGAGAGCCTACCTGTCCATGGTGGGTTGATCAATAGGACTGTGACGTTCCCAGATGGAAGAGGACTCCCGTGGTATTTACATATTGGCATGTATCCATTCAGGTGTATTTTGTGGCTTTTGATGAATGCGTTCTAATGGTCTAAAGTTGCACTGTTGCTACAGCCTGTAAACACACAGTCCAGTTCATAGTGAATGATGGCAGGCCAACTGCCTGTAAACACACAGTCTAGTTCATAGTGAATGATGGCAGGCCAACTGCCTGTAAACACACAGTCCAGTTCATAGTGAATGATGGCAGGTCCTACTGCCTGTAAACACACAGTCCAGTTCATAGTGAATGATGGCAGGTCCTACTGCCTGTAAACACACAGTCCAGTTCATAGTGAATGATGGCAGGCCAACTGCCTGTAAACACACAGTCCAGTTCAAAGTCAATGATGACAGGCCCTGTGGCAAATGGCTTATTTGCATATATGCCTACTGTAGCTTTGATTGGCTCTGGCGCACCAGTCTGTGTAGAGTCTGGTTCTGGACAAGACATACACGTTCTTATTGGGGTTTATTTACTGCAGTGTCTATTAATTGTCCAAACGCACAGCCACTTTCCCACTATATGTTATAGAATTTTAACAAATGCCTTAATGTCAGTTCCCAAACATTCTATGAAGTATGAAAATGTGAAAATAACCATATCTAAGTGCTCGTCAGAGAATGTAAAGAAACGTTTTTAATGAAAGTGCCATTCTCCCTGGGGGGGTGTGATCAGATTTTTATAAGATTTCATGTTGCTAAAACGCTGTCAGTTCCACATCAAACGACTAAAACCGGATATTAGGCACATAGAACATATAATGGACCTATATATTTTTAAATAATATCGTCTTTGAGAACTAATAATAACATAAATAAAAGCTAGACGAGGAGAATTAAAAAAAGTATGCATTCAGGAGTTTTGTCATGGCGTGAGGCCCCCATTTTTTTCATTTTATTTGTCACTCAGGTAGCATAAGCCTTGGCAAAATGTGTAGAATTTCAGGAAATTGGCTTTTAAACAACATTTTGTCACTCCGGCCAATAGGACAGCCTCAAATGTAAGTTGGTGACCGCACCATTGGCCAAGCCCATAGCCACACCCACCACCTAAGCCCTGTTTTGATCCATAAAACCCTGTATATGTGATTATGTAACCCTGTTCAGATTATTTATTTTGGAGCATAAATAATAATGGTCTGAATGGATTCCTGTGGATCATCACACTTGAGTCTTAGAACAATATTTTTGCTAATATAATATTTATAAACAACCTAGTTAAAAATATATATATATACAATACCTGTCAAAAGATTTGGACACACCTACTCATTCAAGGGTTTTTCTTTATTTTTACAATTTTCTACATTGTAGAATAATAGTGAAGACATCAACTGAAATAACACATCGAATCATGTAGTAACTAAAAACATGTTAAACAAATCAAAATAGATTTTAGATTCTTCTAAGTAGCCACCCTTTGCCTTGACAGCTTTGCACACTCTTGGCATTCTCTCAACCAGCTAGTTGAGCTGTTCCCACATATGCTGAGCACTTGTTGGCTGCTTTTCCTTCCCTCTGCGGTCCAACTCATCCCAAACCATCTCAATTGGGTTGAGGTCAGGTGATTGTGGAGACCTCATCACTCTCCTTCTTGGTCAAATAGGCCTTACACAGCCTGGAGGTGTGTTGGGCCATTGTCCTGTTGAAAACAAATGATAACCAGATGGGATGGCATATCGCTGCAGAATGCTGTGGTAGCCATGCTGGTTAAGTGTGCCTTGAATTCTAAATAAATCACAGACAGTGTCACTAGCAAAGCACCATCACACTACCTTCTTCTTGGTGGGAACCACACATGCGGAGATCATCCGTTCACCTACTCTACGTCTCAAAGACCAAAAATCTCAAATTTGGATTTCCACCCGTCTAATGTTCATAGCTCATGTTTCTTGGCCCAAGCAAGTATTTTCTTGATTGACTGACCTTCATGTCTTAAAGTAATGATGGACTGCTGTTTCTCTTTGCTTATTTGAGCTGTTCTTGCCATAATATGGACTTGGTCTTTAACCAAATAGGGCTATCTTCTGTATACCACCACAACCTTGTCACAACACAACTGATTGGCTCAAACACATTACGAAGGACAGAAGTTCCACAAATTAACTTTCAACAAGGCACACCTGTTAAGTGAAATGCATTCCACCTCATGAAGCTGGTTGAGAGAATGCCAAGAGTGTGCAAAGCTGTCAAGGCAAAGGGTGGCTACTTTGAAGCATCTTGAATATAACATGTATTTTGATTTGTTTAACTTTTTTTTTTGGTTACTACATGATTCTATATGCGTTTCATAGTTTTGATGTCTTCACTGTTATTCTACAATGTAGAAAATAGTAAAAATAAAGAAAAACCCTTGAATGAGTAGGTGTGTTAGAAGATTTTGACTGGTTCTGTATGTGTGTATATATATATCATTAAAAACCACTTGCTGTGCACTGAAGGACCATACGGGAATGTATTTGTTCATGTAAGAAGAATTTATAGACAAGGTAGAATTCACACCTGGCTAAATAAATAAACTGGTGTACCTAGGTGTTAGGAATATAATGATTCTCTCACATACTGTATTGGATTCCACGCAGCAAGATTTTATTTTAGAAGGGGAAATGATCCTTATTGAAATGACTCTAGTAGTGTTTATTGGTCCACAATTACTCCCCCAACAGCTAAACTAAATGTCATCCCTGTTGCCACTAGAGATGATCAGCTTCCGTTGGTCTCCGTGCAGTAAAAGATCATGTTGTCAATAACTGACCTGGTGAATCAATCAATTGTCTCTCCGTGCAGTGAACGGTGGAGTCCTGGAGGTGCTGGAGCTACCAGAGGGCATCAGTCGTACGGAGGCAGACTCTCTCCTGGGAGAGCTGTACAGAGGAGGGGCCATGATCAAGTGGTTGTCTGAGACCCAACAGCACCAACACCAGAACCAGTCTGGTGAAACCCTGCTGAAGCACTGTGGGGCTGGGGGGGACGGTAACAACGGTGACACAAACACTGACACTACTTCCTGTTCCAAACCCCCCAGTAGTAACCATAATGACCTGGCGTCCACCTACACCATCCTGGCTGTGTTTCCCTCCAGGTACGCAGCTCAGAACGCCTTGCTCAGACACAGTGGCCCTGCCGGCCCTGGGCCCCTCCTTACCACCACGTTCAAACTCAGAACTAGCAAGAGACACTCTGATGAGTTTCACAACCTGGAGAGGACCAGCTCTCAATAGCAGGGTGGGGTGCTGTATCCAGCCAACCTGGAGAGGACCAGCTCTCAATAGCAGGGTGGGGTGCTGTATCCAGCCAACCTGGAGAGGACCAGCTCTCAATAGCAGGGTGGGGTGCTGTATCCAGCCAACCTGGAGAGGACCAGCTCTCAATAGCAGGGTGGGGTGATATGTTATGAGGGCCCCTGAGAGGTTGTTCTAGGGGCTCCCACGGGGTGCTATGAGGGGCTGCCCGTCATGGGCCCTCGCCATGGTCCCTCCACCCCACCACCACCCCCTCCACTGCTGTCATTGGCCAACCAACCAGACACCCCTCTTCTGCAAGCATCACTCACTAGTCTCCACTTCCCACCGGACTGACAGACAGACTGATGGAGTATCACTCGGTTGGCATTATCTAACAGCTTTTTCACTTGTTGTAGAGGCTTTCTGGGAATGTGTTAATGCCTTTGGAATGTTCTCTACTTTTGTGAGATGAAAATGTGTAAAAAGGATCAGCCAACACACCAATGTTGAAACACAAAGACACAGACAGAAAAACAAGAATGAAGTTCCAAAAGTGTGATATTATTTTATTTGCAGACAGAACATGGTAAAGGAGCAGCATGTTTTATTTAGTTTTATGTTTGTTAAAAGCTGCAGTCAGAACACCCAAAGCAGGGTTGTACTCATTCATTACAAGAGGATAATATACCAAGTGTCTCTCATTGGACAAGAGTGTCTCTTTGGGCCGGATTCTGATTTGAGATCTGCAACGGATAACTCCAGATTTCTGTTTAAAATGTCCCATTGCCGTAAAAGCTTGATTTACACGAAAGCCTGAGTTGTGGCGGTGTGTAATATCATGTTAGGATTCGGCCCGTAGAGTCAGTCTCCTGTTAGTCAGTTGGTGTGCTACTACAACAGCAGATTAGGGTCTTCTAGAACAAGGTTGTGTTCCAACTGGCACCCCATTTCCCTATACAGTGCACTACTTAGGTCCCATAGGGCTATGGTTTTATGGGACCTGGTCTAAAGTATAAAGTAGTGGACTATCTAGAGAATAGGGTTCCATTTGGGACTTAGCCCAACAGAATGTTGTTGTTTTTGTGCCTTCTAACTGGACTCTGGTGCCACTATCCATCCCTCTCCCAAACACCCCTAAAGACAACATACCCCATCCAATTCCATTTGTATAAACTCTGACCCACCAATTTCATTCACAATAAATCATCACTGATATGGTAGCTAAATTATTCAGACTTTTCTACATAGTAAATGGTATCTTTGCACTGGCACAAGGGAGAAATGTTTGTTTTGATAGTGGTTTATCGTTTTTAAGTTGAGAAGAACCTTGGTGCATCTCATTGATGGTTTATTCTATTTGAGCTGTTTTAAAATGAATGTCCTTCTCACCAATCTCCAACCCTCTCTGTTCAGTACACCATTCCCTGGATACGTATCAAATGGCACCCTATTCCCTATGGACCCAGGTCAAACGTAGTGCACTATATAGGGTGGCCAGGCCAATGTTTAGTTTGTTTTACCATTTGTATCCTATCAGAAGGGTCACTGGAAAAGTGTGCATTATTCACAACACACCCCCAGCCCCATCATACCCAAACATTACTATTTAAGATGGTTGTTGATGGTGGATTCAGGAGAGATGTACAGTCTGCTGGTGCAAGATGTTTTTATTTCTGTTTGAAACCAATAAATGTTTACACCAAAACGATGTGCTTTGTCATTTCAACAACACTCCTGTCGTTTGACAAAATATGAGATTATTTCTGCTTGCTTCATTACCACCAAGGGCATACAGGTAACTGCCAACATAGTGTCTTCATAGGGTGTTAGGCCACCATGAGCCAGAACAGCTTCAATGCACCTTGGCATAGATTATACACGTGTCGAACTCTTGTCGGAGGGATGCGACGCCACAAATTCCATCATTTGGTGTTTTGTTGATGGTGGAAAATGCTGTTTCATTCACTTCTCCAGAATCTTCCATAAGTATTCAATTTGGTTGATATCTGGTGACAGACGGCCATGGCATATGGTTTAGATCGTTTTTCATGCTCATCAAACCATTCCGTGACCACTTGTGCATGGGGACATTGTCATCCTATGGAGGCATAGCCATGGTTACCAAAATAATGACCTACCCAGCATTTTTATACACGTTAGCATGATGGGATGTTAATTGAACCACACCTGTGTGGAAGCACCAGCTTTCAATATACTTTGTATCCCTCATTTACTCTAAAGTGTTTTCATTATAATTGGCAGTTACCAGTATAGTTTATCATATTAGCTACAGTAATTGTGTTCTTGTATAAACATTGAATTTAACATGGTTTGTTCTCCATAGGATATCATCATCCAACGTAAAATATAAAAGCCCCAGAGAAATGCTACCTTCAATATTGTGGTTGTCATCCTACAAGGAGAATCTGTGATATATTTTTGTTTATTGTGCCGATAGTATGAACTGAATTTCAAGATTGGAGCGACAGTGCCCACTGGTGGACTTATTATTGCATTTTCCCTACCAATGGAGAAGACCAGAGGCTCAACTCGGCAGAAAATCTGTCTTCCTCCGGTAGGTGGCGTATGTTCATTGTTTCGCACATCAAGCAAATAGTAATTGTATGGAGATGTGCGCCTACACAAGTAGACAGTACTTGCTACAAAGTTACAGAAAGCTAAACCAACAACTACACAAACTGAAATTGAATACATTGTAAACGCAGGTCCAACGAGCTTTTTTTTTGAGCATCTGATGACCTAACGTGGTGAGTGATGAACATGAACTTCTCTGGTCGCTGTACTGTCAAATCCTCCCACATGTTTCTAGTATGACCAGCGGTTTTCAGTAACAAGTATTTATTTATTTATTCAGTTGTCATATTGGCAGGTTTGATAGCTTCTAGCGTAGTGTTTTATATGCAATGCGACCTCCTCGTAATTAACAGTCAGTGTTCACGAGTGTCCTGACGAGAAGGGAAACTTTTATAACTATGTCAGGCAAAATCTGGCATTATCAGCTCATTGTTATGGATGTATCTTAATGAATTGTTAGTCGTAGCTAGTTGGCTAGCTAGCATACAAGAGATGGTAAGTTGGCTAGCTAACATACAAGAGATGGTAAGTTGGCTAGTTGGCTAGCTAACATACAAGAGATGGTAAGTTGGCTAGTTGGCTAGCTAACATACAAGAGATGGTACGTTGGCTAGTTGGCTAGCTAACATACAAGAGATGGTAAGTTGGCTAGTTGGCTAGCTAACATACAAGAGATGGTAAGTTGGCTGGCTAGCTAGCATACAAGAGATGGTAAGTTGGCTAGCTAACATACAAGAGATGGTAAGTTGGCTAGCTAACATACAAGAGATGGTAAGTTGGCTAGCTAGCATACAAGAGATGGTAAGTTGGCTAGCTAGCATACAAGAGATGGTAAGTTGGCTAGCTAGCATACAAGAGATGGTAAGTTGGCTAGCTAGCATACAAGAGATGGTAAGTTGGCTAGCTAGCATACAAGAGATGGTAAGTTGGCTAGCTAACATACAAGAGATGGTAAGTTGGCTAGTTGGCTAGCTAACATACAAGAGATGGTATGTTGGCTAGTTGGCTAGCTAACATACAAGAGATGGTATGTTGGCTAGTTGGCTAGCTAACATACAAGAGATGGTAAGTTGGCTAGTTGGCTAGCTAACATACAAGAGATGGTAAGTTGGCTAGTTGGCTAGCTAACATACAAGAGATGGTAAGTTGGCTAGTTGGCTAGCTAACATACAAGAGATGGTAAGTTGGCTAGTTGGCTAGCTAACATACAAGAGATGGTAAGTTGGCTAGTTGGCTAGTTAGCATACAAGAGATGGTAAGTTGGCTAGCTAACATACAAGAGATGGTAAGTTGGCTAGTTGGCTAGCTAACATACAAGAGATGGTAAGTTGGCTAGTTGGCTAGCTAACATACAAGAGATGGTAAGTTGGCTAGTTGGCTGGCTAGCATACAAGAGATGGTAAGTTGGCTAGTTGGCTAGTTAGCATACAAGAGATGGTAAGTTGGCTAGTTGGCTGGCTAGCATACAAGAGATGGTAAGTTGGCTAGTTGGCTAGCTAACATACAAGAGATGGTAACGTTATGGCAACGGAACATAAGGACGAACGACTGGGTCGCGTCTCTAGCAACCAAAATATGAGAAAGTATGAATTCTCTTCTACAAATGAAAATATCAACGAAACAAATGTTATTTCTACCGGTAAATATGTGCTTAGTATTGTTTTCTTTGGCAACTGTGGTATAAGCGGGATAAACCGCTTAAACAAACGTTATTCTTGGTGCGGAGGTGGTGACTGTGTAGCCGTAGCTAGCTAGCAGCAGGCAAGGGGTGATAATGTTTTCACTGAGCATGGCAACGGAACTTAAAGAACGAACGACTGGGTCGCGTCTCTAGCAACCAAAATATGAGAAAGTATGAATTCGCTTATAGAAATGAAAATATCAACGAAAAATAATTATTTCTACCGACAAATGTGTGCTTTCATATTGTTTTATTTGGCAACTGTGATATAAGCGGGATAAACGCCTCTGTACATTATTTTTGAAAAATGAAGTCCGCAAAGGGACTAGTCGTCCATTATTTCCAAGGTAACGTTAATGTACAGAACGGAGGTCCTTACGTATCCACCAATCCAAAGAAAGGATAGGCGGGAGATAGTCAGCCCGCGGTGCCGCTTTGGGCGGAGAGACAGACCTGGATTGTCTTGTCATGCAGCATTCAGAACAACTGGGAACTGGGACTTCAGTGTGTTTAAAACAAGATCACTGACCTCATGATTTGACCTTGTATTTTTCAGAGTTCCCAGTTCGGCATCAGTATATCGATAATTATTGAGCAGGCGCAGGTCTAGCATCCGCGTATCCACCTGAAATCCATAAAGCAGAAATGCTAAACTGACCTTAGATCCGGCATTCTACTACGATTCACATATCGAAACCGAAACCGATAACTACATCTCGCTCTGAGTTGAAATTAGTGTTGTTTAAACTGAAACGGGTAAGTTCTACTTCATGCATGATAGATCAAGTTTTCTGCCAAGTTATGGCATGATTTAGGGTGCGTTCGTAAATTCACTCTGGCTGGTTAGGTGACAACAGCCTAACCAGCTCTGCTAAGGTGAGTAAAATGGTCAGAGTGAGGCGTTCCCTAATTCTTGTCTGGACGTAGCTAGCAAGTTAGCTAACTTTAGCCAGTTAGCTTGGGTGTTTGACTGCCATTGTGTGGTCAGAACGCTCGGATCAACCCTACTCCTGACCAGAGCGTCCAGTGTGCGCTCTAAACGCGCCGAGAGCGAAACGCTCTGAATTTACGAACGCCCAGAGACCACTCAGACACTCCAGGGTGAATTTACGAATACACCCTTAAAATCATTCAAGAGCAGTTTTTGGTTATTTGTTTTAACATCCACAGCATTATAAGAGATCAGTTCAAAGAGAATACATTTTAAGAAGAGATACAAATAATTCAGATTGTAAAACGTATCTTTTTAGTCATAGATAGGCTAAACCTCCACATGACCATGGTTTATTTGCATACCATTGATTGTAGGTGATGAACCTCTCAGAGGAGAACAGGACAGTCGTGGTCTCTGGTGTACCAGACACACTGTCCAGCAGTCGCATGGCAGACAAACTGGTTATTCACTTCCAGAGCTCCAGAAGCCACGGAGGAGATGTAGAAAACATCAAGTACCCGACCAGCTTCAAGGGGGTGGCTTTTGTTACATTTGAAAACACCAGAGGTAACAGAAATACTGTAACAAAAGATTTCTTAGCTGGGATGTAGTTTTGTTACATATATGCCTATAGATCATAACAAAACATGTATTCTAACAGATGCTGAGATGGTAATCAGGAAGAAACAGATCATGTGTGATAAGGAGTTCCCTCAAGACTACCCTATCACTGTATACAAATTCACCCAAGACGTGAGTACAGTCAAGCAATCAAATCAATCAACAGTAAATCAATACAGTAAATGTTTATTTCTGCATGGAAGGAACAGTAGCACACAGTACAGTACACATACTGACTGATCCTATGTTCATCATGCCATAGGTGTTGTTCTACGTGAACGCTAAAGTGGACCTGTCAATCTTCGGTGACGAGGAACAGCAGGAGTCTGTGATCCAAAGCTTGCAGCCTGCTCACAGATCAGTGAGGATCTGCCTTCTACCCAGCCAGGAGGGTAAAGCTTCAGTGGAGGGGCCCTTCTCTGCTGTCAGGGCCCTGAGAGAGGACCTGCTCCAGTGGGCCACTGCCAGCAGCAGCAGTCACCCAGGGGAGAAGCACAGGGCTCCATCGAGCTCTGGTTACTCCCTGACCTCAGTGGCAGCAGGGAATGGGGTATCCCAGGTCAGCAGCAGTCATGCCTGGGAAAGGCACAGAGCTCCATCTCCATCAAGCCATGATCATTCCCTGAGCTCTGTGGTAGCAGAGAGTAGGTCTTCCAGGGTCAGATCTGGTGATGGTGCTGAGGTGGACTTCCGGGTCAGCAGTTACACCTGGGAGAAGAAGAACGGGGCAGCTCCATCAAGTGCTGATCATTCTCTGTCAAGCTCTGTGGCAGGAGGGAGTGGGGCTTCTACAGTAAATCAATCCTTGGAAAAGCACCGCAGGGCAGCTCCATCAAGCTCTGATCATTCTCGGAGCTCCATGGCATTAGGGAGGGGGGAATCCAAGGTCGTCAGCAGCAGTCACACATTAAAGAAGTACATCGCTCCGTCAAGCCGTGATCCATCTCTGTCAAGCCCAGTGGCAGCAGGGACTTCCAAAGTCAGCTCAGGGGGTGATGTTGACGTGGAAGAGGAGTCCACGTGGGTGGACACAAACATAGTTCTTTACATTCAGAGATTTTCTAAAGACCAACTTGACCAATGCTTTAGGAACCACGGTGTGTCAGCTGTGTTCGATGACAATGATGTGGCCGACCTGACTCTGATATCGCTGAGAGGAGGATGCAGCAGCAAGGGTCTCTCTGAAGTCCAGCTGACCATGTCAGAGCTGACTGATTTGGTCGCTGTTTGGCAGTCAACCCTGAGAATCCACACTATAGACTATAGAAGGCAGGACGTGCTTGAGAGAAGGAGGCTGCTGCAGATCTGTGCCGAGGTAAACAACCTTTATGAAGACGTTCTGTACGTGCAGAAGGAGTTTAGTGTCCAGGTCATCGGTCCCTTTATGTCCAGTCATCTCTTTAGTGAGTGTGTGAAGGATAGAATGGATCAACTGGATAAAGAGGACTTGTAGTCAGAAGGTGAATCATTTTACCATTCTGCAATAGCAGCTATGCACGAAGAGCTTTTTGCGCGGTATATATTGATAGCACTGTGAGACGTTTTCAAGAGATTTCTGTGACAACTAAATAGTGTTGAGTTTGTGTTATTTGCTGTGCCTCAACAAGGATGTTGTTTTGTGTCAAGCTAGCCATGAAGGAATAACTAGATAATAGACTAAAAACGACATGTTAATGAGTCAACACTAGAGGGTACTGTTGTACTGAATATACACTATTTGTTCCATTAAATCAATTATTTCTGTGTGTGCTGACTGTCGATCCACCTGTGTATTTATTTGGGGCTGTAAGCCGCCACCTCAGCTGAGATCATGCATGGGACAAATTAACTATGTCATCAAGGCCAATACCTCCTGTCCCAACCATGATTAACTAAGTACAGTACCAGTCAAAAGTTTGGACACGCCTATTTTCTACATTGATGAATAATAGTGAAGACATCAAAATTATGAAATAACACATATGGTATCATGTCGTAACCAAAAAAGTGTTAAACAAATCAAAATAGATTTATATTTGAATTTCTTCAAAGTACCCACCTGCCAGGTCGCAATTGTAAATGAGAACTTATTCTCAACTAGTCTACCTGGTTAAATAAAGGTGAAATAAAACAAAAAATGTTTTTTTTAAATTGCCTTGATGACAGCTTTGCACACTCTTGGCATTCTCTCAACCAGCTTCATGAGGTAGTCATCTGGAATGCATTTCAATTAACAGGTGTGCATTGTTAAGTTCATTTGTGGAATTTCTGTCCTTCGTAATGTGTTTGAGCCAATCAGTTGTGTTGACAAGGTAGGGGTGGTATACAGAAGATAGCCCTATTTGGTTAAAGACCAAGTTCATATTATGGCAAGAACAGATCAAATAAGCAAAGAGAAACAACAGTGCATCATTACTTTAAGACATGAAGGTCAGTCAATACGGAACATTTCAAGAACTTTGAAAGTTCAGCTGCAAAAACCATCAAGCGCTATGATGAAACTGGCTCTCATGAAGACCGCCACAGGAAAGGAAGACCCAGAGTTCCCTCTGCTGCAGAGGATAAGTTCATTAGTTACAGTAACTGCACCTCAGATTGCAGCCCAAATAAATGCTTCACAGACTTCAAGTAACAGACACGTCTCAACATCAACTGTTCAGAGGAGACTGTGTGAATAAGCCCTTCATGGTCGAATTGCTGCAAAGAAACCACTACTAAAGGACACCAATAAGAAGAAGAGACTTGCTTTGGCCAAGAAACATGAGCAATGGACATTAGATCTTGGAAATCTGTCATTTGGTCTGAGTCCAATTGTGAGATTTTTGGTTCCAACCGCTGTGTCTTTGTGAGATGCAGAGTAGGTGAATGGATGATCTCCGCATGTGTGGTTCCCACTGTGAAGTGTGGAGGTGTGACTGTGGGGGTGCTTTTTCTGGTGACACTCAGTGATTTATTTAGAATTCATGGCACACTTAACCAGCATGGTTACCTTAGCATTCTACAGCGATACGCCATCCCATCTGGTTTTCACTTAGTGGGACATTTGTTTTGTTTTTCAATAGGACAATGACCCAACACACCTCCAGGCTGTGTAAGGGCTATTTGAACAAGAAGGAGAGTGATGGAGGGCTGCATCAGATGACCTGGCCTCCACAATCACCTGATCTCAACAGAGTTTAATTGGTTTGGGATGAGTTGGACAGCAGAGTGAAGGAAAAGCAGCCAATGAGCACTCAGTGTATGTGGGAACTCCTTCAAGACTGTTGGACAAGCATTCCAGGTGAAGCTGGTTGAGAGAATGCCAAGAATGTGCAAAGCTGTCATCAATGCAAAGGGTGCTACTTTGAAGAATCTAAAATATATGTTGGTTTGTTTAACACTTTTTTGGTTACTACATGATTTCATATGTGGTTTTTCATAGTGTTGATGTCTTCACTATTATTCAACAATGTAGAAAATAGTAAAAATAAAGAAAAATCCTTGAATGAGTAGGTGTGTCCAAACTTTTGACTGGTACTGTATGTCATCAAGGCCAATATCTCCTATCCCAATCTCATTACTATGCACAGTGCATTCGGAATGTATTCAGACCCCTTGACTTTTTCCATATTTTGTTACATTACAGCCTTATTCTAAAATGGATTCATATTTTTTTTTCCTATCATCAATCTACACACAATACCCCATAATGACATCACAATACCCCATAATGACATCACAATACCCCATAATGACATCACAATAACCCATAATGACAAAGCAAAAACCGGTTTGTAGAAATACCAATTTAAATAAGTATTCAGACCCTTTACTCAGCACTTTGTTGAAACACCTTATATATATATAAATCTGTTGTTCTGCCCCTGAACAAGGCAGTTAACCCACTGTTCCTAGGCTGTCATTGAAAATAAGAATTTGTTCCCAACTGACTTGCCTAGTAAAGAAAGGTAAAATAATAGAAATCCCAACCTCATGATTTAACTGTGTCATCAAGGCCAATACCTCCCATTCCAACCTTATGATTTAACTATGTCATCAAGAACAATATCTCCCATCCGAACCTCATGATTAACTATGTCATCAAGGCCAATATCTCCCATCCCAACCTCATGATTTAACTAGGTCATTAAGGCCAATATCTCCCATCCCAACCTCATGATTTAAATAGGTCATTAAGGCCAATATCTCCCATCCCAACCTCATGATTTAAATAGGTCATCAAGGCCAATATCTCCCATCCCAACCTCATGATTTAAATAGGTCATTAAGGCCAATATCTATTCTCTCTTCTCCCATCCCAACCTCATGATTTAACTAGGTCATTAAGGCCAATATCTCCCATCCCAACCTCATGATTTAAATAGGTCATTAAGGCCAATATCTATTCTCTCTTCTCCCATCCCAACCTCATGATTTAAATAGGTCATCAAGGCCAATATCTCCCATTCCAACCTCATGATTTAACTAGGTCATTAAGGCCAATATCTCCCATCCCAACCTCATGATTTAAATAGGTCATTAAGGCCAATATCTCCCATCCCAACCTCATGATTTAAATAGGTCATTAAGGCCAATATCTCCCATCCCAACCTCATGATTTAACTAGGTCATTAAGGCCAATATATCCCATCCCAACCTCATGATTTAAATAGGTCATTAAGGCCAATATCTATTCTCTCTTCTCCCATCCCAACCTCATGATTTAAATAGGTCATCAAGGCCAATATCTCCCATTCCAACCTCATGATTTAACTAGGTCATTAAGGCCAATATCTCCCATCCCAACCTCATTATTTAAATATGTCATCAAGGCCAATATCTCCCATTCCAACCTTATGATTTAACTAGGTCATCAAGGCCAATACCTCCCATTCCAACCTTATGATTTAACTATGTCATCAAGGCCAATATCTCCCATCCCAACCTCATGATTTTGTGTTGTTCTTCTTTAATGCAACAGGCTGGATCTCTGTCCCTTTTGACATTTCTTTCATGCTTGTTTTCATTTTGTGGTCATCTGGTATCAGAGCACGTTATGGAACGGGTTAACACAAGGCGGCCAAAACAAGGTATGAAATTATTATTATTATTATCATATACAACCTCTTTTTGGGCTTAGTTGTGGTCAATTTGCAGTGTGCAAATTATTTTAATTATGTTCCGACCATCCGCTCCGACAAAAATCGTCCCGCTGCTGAATCTAGTTGCCTACCCCTGTCATATAAGATCAACTGTGATTTGCTTTCATACACAAATGGCATCTTCTTCCACACAGGGGTTCACCCAATTATGATTTAATGGCCAGGCTAGCCAGCCAGGCTAAAGTCTAGAAACACAGTAACTTGTTTGTCATTCTACACCAAGCTTTGTTCTTTATACAATGTTTTCCCCTCACACAAGCAGTTTCATTTGTTTTTGGCAACTGTTCTTTAAACACGTTGTCGATTTTAATACATTTCCATTTGAACCCGGGCCTTAATTAAGAAGACAAGCTCATAATTAATACCTCAGAAGTCATTCAAACAGCAGATGCTGACCCAGCAATACTCATTATTACTGCAGTTGATTAATAGATATATTCAGGCCAGTATTTGTAGTATTTTAATCTGTGGGCAATGAGACGTTCTCTACACAAACATGTCTGGTACAGTGTGGTTAATTTGAGATCTATTGCATTCCCACAAATGTCCATGACTATGTTTGGAATATGTATTTCTCCCTCAAAAAGGACAAGTGGACCAATATAACTTTTGTACTATGGGGATAGTAGATTGACATAAGCTAGTGCTTTTTCTGTTGCTTAGGCCTACTCATCTTGTTGGCTGATGAAAGTAAATGTGGACAGTTCTTCTAGCATCTTCAATATGAACCTTGGTATTGGATAAGGACACGCGGAGTTGCGTCGCCGATGTGTCTGTCTTCACTTCTAGCCTACTTAGGAGCTGAGATGCCTGTGAGAAGGATCTGATCACTTGATGGGCATTGGCTAATAAGAATGGCGATATCTGAGAGAGTCATGTGAGTGAGCACGCTTTGTAGCACGCAGCCTGGAGAAGGGAATTATAATGAATATATTCAGGGGCACAATGGCCACTGGCCGCAAAAGGCATGGATTTTTTTAGGGGGCATTCCCGCCACACAAGGGGGATGCCGCTGGGAAATTCAAGGCATTATCAAGTGCTTGTCAAATTGTGAATGAGAGACTGATGAAGTGTGTACAGCCTGCGCAAGAAACAAGAGCTCATGCCTTTCATGCAACTTTTTTCAAATCATCATTAGAGTCGTGTCATGCAGCCTTAGAATGTATTAGAATTCTTTGTTAACTGCTCAACAAAGCATGCGCACTCCCTCAGAAATTGTTTGGAGAAAACATCCTTTTTATTTAATTAATCTTATGTTCAATTGTATTCTTCATACAATAAAATAATGCCACGGAATTCTAAGCACATTTTGTCTGCTAAATTAACTAGTGTAGCCCACACCCATATGGCATAGCAAGATCAGGGCCTAACATAAGGACAACTCAGAGTATGCTATTCTGTTCTTCTTCATATCATGTTTCTTTAGACCTGTCTAAAATAAATACTGGATTTATTGTGATGGTGTAGGCTATATTACATGGATTTCTTAGACTTTTTAAAGTGTAGATGTTCCAAAGGTTGGCGTCAGTGGCTTGTAGTGTGTGGAAGCCAGGAGACGCTAAATGTGTTTATGTTAATTAACGGTCAATTACTGTGAGACCGGCAGTTATTTGCTTGACAGTCACTGGCTGACAAAATGTAATGACCGCCACAGCTCTAGTATAACGTAACATTTTTAGTCACTGCAGGTGGCAGTAGTACACCTCTCTGTTGGTACATGTATCATCCTATGGTATCAAGTACTTCAAGCTAAGATGTGGGTAACATAATTCACAGCAATGTGCCATGAGACTATCATGGTGCCCATGCAGAACAGTAGAGTCTTGATGAGCCGGCAATTTCAAAAAGCCAACTGAGCAACATATGGTGGTGCCTGTACTGTCATTCCCCTGGTGTTGTCCCTGGATCTGGTCCTGGTTCTGTTCCTGGTTCTGTTCCTGGTCTGGTTCTGGTCCTTGTTCAGTTCTTGTCTGGTCCTGGTCTCTCCCCAGTTCTGGTCCTGGTTCAGTTCCTGGTTTTGGTCCTGGTCAGGGAATAGGGTGCATTTGGGATGCAGTCTTACACACCAAGACCATTCCAAGCCAGAATATTTATGCTACAGTATATGCACCTGTACTATATGATGGATGAAAGCCAAGGGTTTGTAGTGCTTGGTAATGCAATCATATAAGATAGAGATGTTGTGTGGTGGGGGAGGACTGTAGAATATCTCCAGACAGTCTGTCCCTGTATGGAGGTGTGGTGGTGGTGGAGGACTGTAGAATATCTCCGGACAGTCTGTCCCTGTATGGAGGTGTGGTGGTGGAGGACTGTAGAATATCTCCAGACAGTCTGTCCCTGTATGGAGGTGTGGTGGTGGAGGACTGTAGAATATCTCCAGACAGTCTGTCCCTGTATGGAGGTGTGGTGGTGGTGGAGGACTGTAGAATATCTCCAGACAGTCTGTCCCTGTATGGAGGTGTGGTGGTGGAGGACTGTAGAATATCTCCAGACAGTCTGTCCCTGTATGGAGGTGTGGTGGTGGTGGAGGACTGTAGAATATCTCCAGACAGTCTGTCCCTGTATGGAGGTGTGGTGGTGGAGGACTGTAGAATATCTCCAGACAGTCTGTCCCTGTATGGAGGTGTGGTGGTGGAGGACTGTAGAATATCTCCAGACATTCTGTTCCTGTATGGAGGTGTGGTGGTGGAGGACTGTAGAATATCTCCAGACAGTCTGTCCCTGTATGGAGGTGTGGTGGTGGTGGAGGACTGTAGAATATCTCCAGACAGTCTGTCCCTGTATGGAGGTGTGGTGGTGGAGGACTGTAGAATATCTCCAGACAGTCTGTCCCTGTATGGAGGTGTGGTGGTGGTGGAGGACTGTAGAATATCTCCAGACAGTCTGTCCCTGTATGGAGGTGTGGTGGTGGTGGAGGACTGTAGAATATCTCCAGACTGTCTGTCCCTGTACGGAGGTGTGGTGGTGGAGGACTGTAGAATATCTCCAGACAGTCTGTCCCTGTACGGAGGTGTGGTGGTGGAGGACTGTAGAATATCTCCAGACATTCTGTCCCTGTATGGAGGTGTGGTGGTGGAGGACTGTAGAATATCTCCAGACAGTCTGTCCCTGTATGGAGGTGTGGTGGTGGTGGAGGACTGTAGAATATCTCCAGACAGTCTGTCCCTGTATGGAGGTGTGGTGGTGGTGGACTGTAGAATATCTCCAGACAGTCTGTCCCTGTATGGAGGTGTGGTGGTGGTGGAGGACTGTAGAATATCTCCAGACAGTCTGTCCCTGTATGGAGGTGTGGTGGTGGTGGAGGACTGTAGAATATCTCCAGACAGTCTGTCCCTGTATGGAGGTGTGGTGGTGGAGGACTGTAGAATATCTCCAGACAGTCTGTCCCTGTATGGAGGTGTGGTGGTGGAGGACTGTAGAATATCTCCAGACAGTCTGTCCCTGTATGGAGGTGTGGTGGTGGAGGACTGTAGAATATCTCCAGACAGTCTGTCCCTGTACGGAGGTGTGGTGGTGGAGGACTGTAGAATATCTCCAGACAGTCTGTCCCTGTATGGAGGTGTGGAGGACTGTAGAATATCTCCAGACAGTCTGTCCCTGTATGGAGGTGTGGTGGTGGTGGACTGTAGAATATCTCCAGACAGTCTGTCCCTGTACGGAGGTGTGGTGGTGGAGGACTGTAGAATATCTCCAGACTGTCTGTCCCTGTATGGAGGTGTGGTGGTGGAGGACTGTAGAATATCTCCAGACAGTCTGTCCCTGTATGGAGGTGTGGTGGTGGTGGAGGACTGTAGAATATCTCCAGACAGTCTGTCCCTGTATGGAGGTGTGGTGGTGGTGGAGGACTGTAGAATATCTCCAGACAGTCTGTCCCTGTACGGAGGTGTGGTGGTGGAGGACTGTAGAATATCTCCAGACAGTCTGTCCCTGTATGGAGGTGTGGTGGTGGAGGACTGTAGAATATCTCCAGACAGTCTGTCCCTGTATGGAGGTGTGGTGGTGGAGGACTGTAGAATATCTCCAGACAGTCTGTCCCTGTATGGAGGTGTGGTGGTGGAGGACTGTAGAATATCTCCAGACAGTCTGTCCCTGTATGGAGGTGTGGTGGTGGAGGACTGTAGAATATCTCCAGACAGTCTGTCCCTGTATGGAGGTGTGGTGGTGGTGGAGGACTGTAGAATATCTCCAGACAGTCTGTCCCTGTACGGAGGTGTGGTGGTGGTGGACTGTAGAATATCTCCAGACAGTCTGTCCCTGTATGGAGGTGTGGTGGTGGAGGACTGTAGAATATCTCCAGACTGTCTGTCCCTGTATGGAGGTGTGGTGGTGGAGGACTGTAGAATATCTCCAGACAGTCTGTCCCTGTATGGAGGTGTGGTGGTGGAGGACTGTAGAATATCTCCAGACAGTCTGTCCCTGTACGGAGGTGTGGTGGTGGAGGACTGTAGAATATCTCCAGACAGTCTGTCCCTGTATGGAGGTGTGGTGGTGGAGGACTGTAGAATATCTCCAGACAGTCTGTCCCTGTATGGAGGTGTGGTGGTGGAGGACTGTAGAATATCTCCAGACAGTCTGTCCCTGTATGGAGGTGTGGTGGTGGTGGAGGACTGTAGAATATCTCCAGACAGTCTGTCCCTGTATGGAGGTGTGGTGGTGGAGGACTGTAGAATATCTCCAGACAGTCTGTCCCTGTATGGAGGTGTGGTGGTGGTGGAGGACTGTAGAATATCTCCAGACAGTCTGTCCCTGTATGGAGGTGTGGTGGTGGAGGACTGTAGAATATCTCCAGACAGTCTGTCCCTGTATGGAGGTGTGGTGGTGGAGGACTGTAGAATATCTCCAGACAGTCTGTCCCTGTATGGAGGTGTGGTGGTGGAGGACTGTAGAATATCTCCAGACAGTCTGTCCCTGTATGGAGGTGTGGTGGTGGAGGACTGTAGAATATCTCCAGACATTCTGTCCCTGTATGGAGGTGTGGTGGAGCTGCATGCTGGTGATGGATTACTTCCTCTGGGCCAGACAGTGGCAGGCAGGGAAGCCTTCTGCCGCTGAGTGATAATTTAGACCTGTGTGTGTGTGTGTTTGTGTGTGAAGCTTTCTGTGTGTGATCGTGTGGAAACCTCTGACAGATGGCTCCATTACCAAGCTCTGTTCAGAGCATCAATCCAAAGAAAGGAGAGAAATATGACTGAAATATGATGCTTTTGCCTGCTGTAAATGTTGAAAGGAATTGGGACCAAGTGGGGTTACGGCAGGGGCGGACTGGCCATTTGGCATTTCGGGCAAATGCCAGATGGGCTGGTCCATTTTTAGCCCAGTGGGCCTCATTATCTTGCTAATATGGGTCCTCAAGGGAGAAAATGGGCCGGTGTGTTAGAAATGCCAGGGCCAACTTCTGGTCCCAGATCGCCGCTGGGTTACGGGAGCGACGAGGCCTGTTAGGGCCCTTACCCAGGTTAGCAGCAGTGTGTTTGGGGGGAAACAAGAGGCGGCAAATAATGGATGGAGACAATTTATCCATTTACTTAGGCCGGGTGAAGATTCATTAATGTTTGTTTCACCCAATTTTCTTACATCAATGCACTGGACTGATTTTAAATGAGCAGTTGATTCAAATTAATTGGCATTTTAACCCCAAAAATGTAAATAAACTAAAATCTGTACTAAGTTTCAGAATTTCCAAATTGTCTTATTCATTGATGTGGCAATAATACTGTATAAAATCAGTCATATTATAAATCATGCATAATTGAGTGTAAAATGCATTTTGTTTGTCTACATTTCTTCCCAAACAACTCATAATAACTAGAAAGGTTTTCAGAGAATTTCTGCACAGTCCTGTGTGTGCTGAGAGGCATTGTACAAGCATGACTACTGGTATAAGGGGTCATGCAGCACACAGGACTCCGGTCCGCTGTTTGCATTGCAAAGAAAGCAATCTCCGTTTAAGCTCCACTTTAAATGGACCTGACCCAGAGTCAGAGTGATGCTTTAAATGGACCTGACCCAGAGTCAGAGTGATGCTTTAAATGGACCTGACCCGGAGTCAGAGTGATGCTTTAAATGGACCTGACCCGGAGTCAGAGTGATGCTTTAAATGGACCTGACCCGGAGTCAGAGTGATGCTGTAAATGGACCTGACCCGGAGTCAGAGTGATGCTTTAAATGGACGTGACCCGGAGTCAGAGTGATGCTTTAAATGGACGTGACCCGGAGTCAGAGTGATGCTTTAAATGGACCTGACCCGGAGTCAGAGTGATGCTATAAATGGACCTGACCCGGAGTCAGAGTGATGCTTTAAATGGACCTGACCCAGAGTCAGAGTGATGCTTTAAATGGACCTGACCCAGAGTCAGAGTGATGCTTTAAATGGACCTGACCCAGAGTCAGAGTGATGCTTTAAATGGACCTGACCCGGAGTCAGAGTGATGCTTTAAATGGACCTGACCCAGAGTCAGAGTGATGCTTTAAATGGACCTGACCCAGAGTCAGAGTGATGCTTTAAATGGACCTGACCCAGAGTCAGAGTGATGCTTTAAATGGAGTCAGAGCGTCAGAGCGATGCAAGCAGGGACTCCAAGCAGATGAAAAAAGGTCTGTATTTAACTTGTCTCCTCCTGAAACAAACCCATCTGTTTGACTTCATCACCAAGACAAGGAAACAGGCCAGGATTCAGGAAGCTCTTTATTAACATGCTGCTTGATGTGCTGCCTGTACTCAGAACATTCGAAATATCGCGCTATGGTCAGACCTCACTGTAAATGTGGTCAGTCCTCATTGTAAATGTGGCCAGACCTCACTGTAAATGTGGTCAGTCCTCACTGTAAATATGGCCAGACCTCACTGTAAATGTGGTCAGTCCTCATTGTAAATGTGGCCAGACCTCACTGTAAATGTGGTCAGTCCTCACTGTAAATGTGGCCAGACCTCACTGTAAATGTGGTCAGTCCTCACTGTAAATGTGGCCAGACCTCACTGTAAATGTTGCCAGTCCTCACTGTAAATCTGGTCAGTCCTCACTGTAAATCTGGTCAGTCCTCACTGTAAATGTGGTCAGACCTCACTGTCAGACGGTCAGACAAGAATGTGACTCCCACTGCTAGAGGTTCACAGCCAGAGGCAGCAGAAGCTCCAGCATAGGGAGAGTGCATGGTAAAACAACAAGTACATTACCAGGACCAGAACACAACACAGTGGATATGGGGTCAGAACACAACACAGTGGATATGGGGTGAGAACACAAAGTGGATATGGGGTCAGAACACAACACAGTGGATATGGGGTGAGAACACAACACAGTGGATATGGGGTGAGAACACAACACAGTGGATATGGGGTCAGAACACAACACAGTGGATATGGGGTGAGAACACAACACAGTGGATATGGGGTGAGAACACAACACAGTGGATATGGGGTGAGGACACAACACAGTGGATATGGGGTGAGAACACAACACAGTGGATATGGGGTGAGAACACAACACAGTGGATATGGGGTGAGGACACAACACAGTGGATATGGGGTGAGAACACAACACAGTGGATATGGGGTGAGGACACAACACAGTGGATATGGGGTCAGAACACAACACAGTGGATATGGGGTGAGAACACAACACAGTGGATATGGGGTGAGAACACAACACAGTGGATATGGGGTGAGAACGCAACACAGTGGATATGGGGTGAGAACACAACACAGTGGATATGGGATGAGAACGCAACACAGTGGATATGGGGTGAGGACACAACACAGTGGATATGGGGTGAGAACACAACACAGTGGATATGGGGTGAGGACACAACACAGTGGATATGGGGTGAGAACAGAACAGAGTGGATATGGGGTGAGAACACAACACAGTGGATATGGGGTGAGAACACAACACAGGGGATATGGGGTGAGAACACAACACAGTGGATATGGGGTGAGAACACAACACAGGGGATATGGGGTGAGAACACAACACAGGGGATATGGGGTGAGAACACAACACAGTGGATATGGGGTGAGAACACAACACAGTGGATATGGGGTGAGAACACAACACAGTGGATATGGGGTGAGGACACAACACAGTGGATATGGGGTGAGAACACAACACAGTGGATATGGGGTGAGGACACAACACAGTGGATATGGGGTGAGAACACAACACAGTGGATATGGGGTGAGGACACAACACAGTGGATATGGGGTGAGGACACAACACAGTGGATATGGGGTGAGAACACAACACAGTGGATATGGGGTGAGGACACAACACAGTGGATATGGGGTGAGAACACAACACAGTGGATATGGGGTGAGGACACAACACAGTGGATATGGGGTGAGAACACAACACAGTGGATATGGGGTGAGGACACAACACAGTGGATATATAAATAACTATTAGAACCTCTAGGCTGCCATAAGTCCCTGAAGGCAGTTGATACAACAGTCTATAATGTGAATGTTTACAGTGCAGAGGAAGGAGGGGAGTACCTCATCAGAGGATCAGAGACAAGTCATTGACCTGTTAAACCTCCAGTAGTCAATACAATTCAGTACACGTGTTACATACACCTCTTTGTAAAATGACTCTAATTACCTTTAAGTTCTATATTCAGCCCATGGTATAATGATGTGGATACGAAGTATTATCAACCAGGTAGTTTGGGTCCTGGATGCTGATTGGCTAAAACAGCCATTCAGGTGTGTGTCAGACAATATACTACTAGTATGACCCAAAAATACTTGTTTACTGTTCTACTTATGTTGGTGACCAGTTTATAATAGCAATGAGGTACTTTGGGGGTTTGTGGTATATGGCCAATATACCACGTTTAAGGGCTGTATCCAGGCACTCCGCTTTGCATCGTTCATAAGAACAGCCCTTGGCCAATACACCACACCCCCTCGTGCCTTAATACAGACACACTGTTAGTGTAGGGTAATACAGACAGACTGTTAGTGTAGGGTTAATACAGACAGACTGTTAGTGTAGGGTAGTACAGACAGACTGTTAGTGTAGGGTAGTACAGACAGACTGTTAATGCAGGGTAATGCAGACAGACTGTTAGTGTAGGGTTAATACAGATAGACTGTTAGTATAGGTTAATACAGACAGACTGTTAGTCTGGGTTAATACAGACAGACTGTTCGTGTAGATTAATACAGACAGACTGTTCGTGTAGGTTAATACAGACAGACTGTTAGTGTAGGGTAATGCAGACAGACTGTTAGTGTAGGGTTAATACAGACAGACTGTTAGTGTAGGGTAGTACAGACAGACTGTTAGTGTAGGGTAGTACAGACAGACTGTTAGTGTAGGGTAATGCAGACAGACTGTTAGTGTAGGGTTAATACAGACAGACTGTTAGTATAGGTTAATACAGACAGACTGTTAGTCTGGGTTAATACAGACAGACTGTTCGTGTAGGTTAATACAGACAGACTGTTCGTGTAGGTTAATACAGACAGACTGTTAGTGTAGGTTAATACAGACAGACTGTTAGTGTAGGGTAATGCAGACAGACTGTTAGTGTAGGGTAAATACAGACAGACTGTTAGTCTGGGTTAATACAGACAAACAGTGCTACTCCTACTGCTCTCTCCTCATCTGACCACGTGTTCTCGCATACCCCGAGAGCATCTGGTCAGCGGGGTGGTGGCACTGGAATCCTCATCTCTCCCAAGTGGACATTCTCTCTTTCTCCCCTGACCCATCTGTCTATCTCCTCATTTGAATTCCATGCTGTCACAATCACTAGCCCATTCAAGCTTAACATCCTTACCATTTATCGCCCTCCAGGTTCCCTTGGAGAGTTCATCAATGAGCTTGACGCCTTGATAAGTTCCTTTCCTGAGGATGGCTCACCCCTCACAGTTCTGGGTGACTTTAACCTCTCTACATCTACCGTTGACTCATTTCTCTCTGCCTCCTTCTTTCCACTCCTCTCCTCTTTTGACCTCACCCTCTCACCGTCCCCCCCTACTCACAAGGCAGGCAATACGCTTGACCTCATCTTTACTAGATGCTGTTCTTCTACTAATCTCACTGCAACTCCCCTCCAAGTCTCCGATCACTACCTTGTATCCTTTTCCCTCTCGCTCTCCTCCAACACTACTCACTCTGCCCCTACTCAGATGGTATTGCGTCGTCACAACCTTCGCTCTCTCTCTCCTGCTACTCTCTCCTCTTCCATCCTATCATCTCTTCCCTCTGCTCAAACCTTCTCCAACCTATCTCCTGATTCTGCCTCCTCAACCCTCCTCTCCTCCCTTTCTGCATCCTTTGACTCTCTATGTCCCTTATCCTCCAGGCCGGCTCGGTCCTCCCCTCCTGCTCCGTGGCTTGACGACTCATTGCGAGCTCACAGAACAGGGCTCCGGGCAGCCGAGCGGAAATGGAGGAAAACTCGCCTCCCTGCGGACCTGGCATCTTTTCACTCCCTCCTCTCTACATTTTCCTCCTCTGTTTCTGCTGCTAAAGCCACTTCCTACCACTCTAACTTCCAAGCATCTGTCTCTAACCCTAGGAAGCTCTTTGCCACCTTCTCCTCCCTCCTGAATCCTCCTCCCCCTCCCCCCCATCCTCCCTCTCTGCGGATGACTTCGTCAACCATTTTAAAAAGAAGGTCGACGACATCCGATCCTCGTTTGTTAAGTCAAACGACACCGCTGGTCCTGCTCACACTGCCCTACCCTATGCTTTGACCTCTTTCTCCCCTCTCTCTCCAGATGAAATCTTGCGTCTTGTGACAGCCGCCCAACAACCTGACTGCTTGACCCTATCCCCTCCTCTCTTCTCCAGACCATTTCCGGAGACCTTCTCCCTTACCTCGCTCATCAACTCATCCTTGACTGCTGGCTACGTCCCTTCCGTCTTCAAGAGAGCGAGAGTTGCACCCCTTCTCAAAAAACCTACACTCGATCCCTCCGATGTCAACAACTACAGACAAGTATCCCTTCTTTCTTTTCTCTCCAAAACTCTTGAACGTCCTTGGCCAGCTCTCCTGCTATCTCTCTCAGAATGACCTTCTCGATCCAAATCAGTCAGCTTTCAAGGCTGGTCATTCAACCGAGACTGCTCTTCTCTGTGTCACGGAGGCTCTCCGCACTGCTAAAGCTAACTCTCTCTCCTCTGCTCTCATCCTTCTAGACCTATCTGCTGCCTTTGATACTGTGAACCATCAAATCCTCCTCTCCACCCTCTCCGAGTTGGGTATCTCCGGTGCGGCTCACTCTTGGATTGCGTCCTACCTGACAGGTCGCTCCTACCAGGTGGCGTGGCGAGAATCCGTCTCCGCACCACGTGCTCTCACCACTGGTGTCCCCCAGGGCTCAGTTCTAGGCCCTCTCCTATTCTCGCTATACACCAAGTCACTTGGCTCTGTCATATCCTCACATGGTCTCTCCTATCATTGCTACGCAGACGACACACAATTCATCTTCTCCTTTTCCCCTTCTGATAACCAGGTGGCGAATCGCATCTCTGCATGTCTGGCAGGCATATCAGTGTGGATGACGGATCACCACCTCAAGCTGAACCTCGGCAAGACGGAGCTGCTTTTCCTCCCGGGGAAGGACTGCCCTTTCCATGATCTCGCCATCACGGTGGACAACTCCATTGTGTCCTCTTCCCAGAGTGCTAAGAGCATCGGCGTGACCCTGGACAACACCCTGTCGTTCTCCGCTAACATCAAGGCGGTGACCCGATCCTGTAGGTTCATGCTCTACAACATTCGCAGAGTACGACCCTGCCTTACACAGGAAGCGGCGCAGGTCCTAATCCAGGCACTTGTCATCTCCCGTCTGGATTACTGCAACTCCCTGTTGGCGGGGCTCCCTGCCTGTGCCATTAAACCCCTACAACTCATCCAGAACGCCGCAGCCCGTCTGGTGTTCAACCTTCCCAAGTTCTCTCACGTCACCCCGCTCCTCCGCTCTCTCCACTGGCTTCCAGTTGAAGCTCGCATCCGCTACAAGACCATGGTGCTTGCCTACGGAGCTGTGAGGGGAACGGCACCTCCGTACCTTCAGGCTCTGATCAGGCCCTACACCCAAACAAGGGCACTGCGTTCATCCACCTCTGGCCTGCTGGCCCCCCTACCTCTGCGGAAGCACAGTTCCCGCTCAGCCCAGTCAAAACTGTTCGCTGCCCTGGCACCCCAATAATGGAACAAGCTCCCTCACGATGCCAGGACAGCGGAGTCAATCACCACCTTCCGTAGACACCTGAAACCCCACCTCTTTAAGGAATACCTGGGATAGGATATAGTAATCCTTCTAACCCCCCCCCCCAAAAAAATATATAGATGTACTATTGTAAAGTGGTTGTTCCACTGGATATCATAAGGTGAATGCACCAATTTGTAAGTCGCTCTGGATAAGAGCGTCTGCTAAATGACGTAAATGTAAATGTAAATGTAGGGTAAATACAGACAGACTGTTAATGTAGGGTAAATACAGACAGACTGTTAATGTAGGGTAAATACAGACAGACTGTTAGTCTGGGTTAATACAGACAGACTGTTAGTCTGGGTTAATACAGACAGACTGTTGGTCTGGGTTAATACAGACAGACTGTTAGTGTAGGGTAATGCAGACAGACTGTTAGTGTAGGGTAATGCAGACAGACTGTTAGTGTAGGGTAATACAGACAGACTTAGTGTAGGGTAATGCAGACAGACTGTTAGTGTAGGGTAATGCAGACAGACTGTTAGTCTGGGTTAATACAGACACACTGTTAGTGTAGGGTTAATACAGACAGACTGTTAGTGTAGGGTTAATACAGACAGACTGTTAGTGTAGGGTTAATGCAGACAGACTCTTAGTGTAGGGTAATGCAGACAGACTGTTAGTCTGGGTTAATACAGACAGACTGTTAGTGTAGAGTTAATACAGACAGACTGTTAATGTAGGGTTAATACAGACAGGCTGTTAGTGTAGGGTAATACAGATAGACTGTTAGTCTGGGTTAATACAGATAGACTGTTAGTCTGGGTTAATACAGACAGACTGTTAGTGTAGGGTTAATACAGACAGACTGTTAGTCTGGGTTAATACAGACAGACTGTTAGTCTGGGTTAATACAGACAGACTGTTAGTGTAGGGTTAATACAGACAGACTGTTAGTGTAGGGTTAATACAGACAGACTGTTAGTGTAGGTTAATACAGACAGACTGTTAGTCTGGGTTAATACAGACAGACTGAGTGTAGGGTTAATACAGACAGACTGTTAGTGTAGGGTAAATACAGACAGACTGTTAGTCTGGGTTAATACAGACAGATTGTTAGTCTGGGTTAATACAGACAGACTGTTAGTCTGGGTTAATACAGACAGACTGTTGGTCTGGGTTAATACAGACAGACTGTTAGTGTAGGGTAATGCAGACAGACTGTTAGTGTAGGGTAATGCAGACAGACTGTTAGTGTAGGGTAATGCAGACAGACTGTTAGTCTGGGTTAATACAGACACACTGTTAGTGTAGGGTTAATACAGACAGACTGTTAGTGTAGGGTTAATACAGACAGACTGTTAGTGTAGGGTTAATGCAGACAGACTCTTAGTGTAGGGTAATGCAGACAGACTGTTAGTCTGGGTTAATACAGACAGACTGTTGGTCTGGGTTAATACAGACAGACTGTTAGTGTAGGGTAATGCAGACAGACTGTTAGTGTAGGGTAATGCAGACAGACTCTTAGTGTAGGGTAATGCAGACAGACTGTTAGTCTGGGTTAATACAGACACACTGTTAGTGTAGGGTTAATACAGACAGACTGTTAGTGTAGGGTTAATACAGACAGACTGTTAGTGTAGGGTTAATGCAGACAGACTCTTAGTGTAGGGTAATGCAGACAGACTGTTAGTCTGGGTTAATACAAACAGACTGTTAGTCTGGGTTAATACAGACAGACTGTTAGTCTGGGTTAATACAGACAGACTGTTAGTGTAGAGTTAATACAGACAGACTGTTAATGTAGGGTTAATACAGACAGGCTGTTAGTGTAGGGTAATACAGATAGACTGTTAGTCTGGGTTAATACAGATAGACTGTTAGTCTGGGTTAATACAGACAGACTGTTAGTGTAGGGTTAATACAGACAGACTGTTAGTGTAGGGTTAATACAGACAGACTGTAAGTCTGGGTTAATACATACAGACTGTTAGTCTGGGTTAATACAGACAGACTGTTAGTGTAGGGTTAATACAGACAGACTGTTAGTGTAGGGTTAATACAGACAGACTGTTAGTGTAGGTTAATACAGACAGACTGTTAGTCTGGGTTAATACAGACAGACTGAGTGTAGGGTTAATACAGACAGACTGTTAGTGTAGGGTAATACAGACAGACTGTTAGTCTGGGTTAATACAGATAGACTTAGTCTGGGTTAATACAGACAGACTGTTAGTGTAGGGTAATACAGACAGGCTGTTAGTGTAGGGGTAATACAGACAGACTGTTAGTGTAGGGTTAATACAGACAGGCTGTTAGTGTAGGGTAAATACAGACAGACTGTTAGTGTAGGGGTAATACAGACAGGCTGTTAGTGTAGGGGTAATACAGACAGGCTGTTAGTGTAGGTTAATACAGACAGACTGTTAGTGTAGGGTTAATACAGACAGACTGTTGGTGTAGGGTTAATACAGACAGTGTGTACAGTACAGTAACTATAACGTCATGCTCATTGACCTCATGATGAGTCTCTGTG
Source organism: Salmo trutta (assembly GCF_901001165.1). Taxonomy (NCBI): domain Eukaryota; kingdom Metazoa; phylum Chordata; class Actinopteri; order Salmoniformes; family Salmonidae; genus Salmo; species Salmo trutta. Next base: position 3,080,109 of record NW_021823073.1, on the reverse strand, counting down.
TGGATTACCTCTCCAAGCTCTTTATTAGTCATGCTATCATGTTATTTAGGACTACTGTATGTACTGTAGGTTGTTAGAAGAATACAAGGGCTTTTACCTTCATGCTTCATTCACTATGTTTCTCTAACAGATGGTCAGCAGAGTGGAACAGGGATATAAGTTCATTCTAGAAATAGTGTCTGGGTTCTAGATGGCTTGTATATATCTTATTATTTCGGTCTTCATCAGGTCTTTTCACAAAGGTCACTCATATGCTGCACCATGAATTGTATTCTCAAACATCTTTGTGAAAACCTTTCTGACCTGAAGTTGGAAACACAGAAATATGCTGCTATTATTTAAACCATAAATAAACTGGTATTGAGATCATCAGTTTCGGTCGTGAAGGCAGATCTGATTTATAGAAGAATGTGGAGGGTCTGTGTCAGACTGAGAAAACATCTGTAAAAGGACTTTGTAATGGAGGGTTGGGTTAAGGGAATGATGGGAGGATGGGCGAGTCCATCACTCAAATGGCATGGGACTGGCGACTGGTGATTTCTGACAGAACCTGAAATGAATATTTTCATGATGAATGGCAGCGGTTTATAAAGATGCTATCACAGTGAGGAGAGAGGGAGAGGGAGAGGAGAGAGGGAGGGAGAGAGGGAGGGAGAGGGAGGGCGAGGAAGAGGGGGAGAGGGGGAGGGAGGGAGAGGAGAGAGAGGGAGGGAGGGAGAGGAGAGAGAGGGAGGGAGGGAGGGAGGGATGGAGGGAGAGGAGAGAGAGGGAGGGAGGGAGGGAGGGAGAGGAGGGAGAGGAGGGAGAGAGAGGGAGGGAGAGAGGAGAGAGAGAAAAAACTAATTTAGAAGCTCATGTCCCAGGGAATCACAAGGAATCTTAATTTCCCATCCTCCACCATTTTGAGGGGAACAGTTCAGTGCCCCATAAATATTATAAATATACAGTGTGTATAAACTGATCAAACAAAGGCATAAATGTACCTGCAATTGCAGTTTTAAAAGTGTCAGACAAGCCCATTGTTTTCATTAAAACTCCTGACTTTTAAAAGTCCTCAACATGTTAGCAGAAATCATCAAAGGCCTTCTTCATAAAGCCCTTCATCAAAGACATTCCTGCCATACTGCTTCTGTTATATAGCTGGCTGACAGGCTGGATGTCTGCATCTGTACAGCAGGACTGCTTTTATGGAGGCTCAGACTCCTGTAGACAGAGAGGAGGGAGAGAGAGAGCGAGAGAGAGGAAGGAGAGGGTGAGAGAGACAGAGAGACAGGAGAGAGAGCGGAGGGAGAGAGATAGAGTGAAGTGACATTTCCTTTCCTCAGAGCTCAGTCCCTGCCTGCTGCCTTCGAGATGTAATAGCTTTATCTATGATTCTATGAATAGTTAAGTAGTTTGGGGTTGGCAGTGCTGAGAATTATTTTGTTGATTTTTGATTTATCGGGGGGTGCTGCAGCACCCTCAGTACTCCTACTTCCCTCTGCTATGGCTCTATGGCTCCTTGTCTCTATGGCTCCTTGTCTCTATGGCTCCTTGTCTCTATGGCTCCTTGTCTCTATGGCTCCTTGTCTCTATGGCTCCTTGTCTCTACGGCTCTACGGCTCTACAGCTCTAGTACAAATGTACGAATGTCAAGTGTTAATACACCCCAGCCAGGTAGAACCCTTTTTTTCTACATGGAACCAAATGGGTTCTACCTGGAACCAAAAGGGTTCTACCTGGAACCAAAAGGTGTTCTTCAAAGGGTTCTCCCATGGGGACAGCCGAATAACCCTTTTTTCCTAATACTCAGTACACACTGAGTGTACAAAACATTAAGAACGCCTGCTCTTTCCAAGACACAGACTGACCATTGGAAAGCTATGATCCCTTATTGATATCAGTCGTTAAATCCACTTCAATCAGTGTAAATGAAGGGGAGGACACAGGTTAAAGAAGGATTTTTAGCTCTGAGAGGAGACATGTAGCTCTGAGAGGAGACATGTAGCTCTGAGAGGAGACCTGTAGCTCTGAGAGGAGACCTGTAGCTCTGAGAGGAGACCTGTAGCTCTGAGACCTGCAGCTCTGAGAGGAGACCTGCAGCTCTGAGAGGAGACCTGCAGCTCTGAGAGGAGACCTGCAGCTCTGAGAGGAGACCTGCAGCTCTGAGAGGAGACCTGCAGCTCTGAGAGGAGACCTGCAGCTCTGAGAGGAGACCTGCAGCTCTGAGAGGAGACCTGCAGCTCTGAGAGGAGACCTGTAGCTCTGAGAGGAGACCTGTAGCTCTGAGACCTGCAGCTCTGAGAGGAGACCTGTAGCTCTGAGAGGAGACCTGCAGCTCTGAGAGGAGACCTGTAGCTCTGAGAGGAGACCTGTAGCTCTGAGACCTGCAGCTCTGAGAGGAGACCTGCAGCTCTGAGAGGAGACCTGCAGCTCTGAGAGGAGACTTACAGCTCTGAGAGGAGACTTACAGCTCTGAGAGGAGACCTGCAGCTCTGAGAGGAGACCTGCAGCTCTGAGAGGAGACCTGCAGCTCTGAGAGGAGACCTGTAGCTCTGAGAGGAGACCTGTAGCTCTGAGAGGAGACCTGTAGCTCTGAGAGGAGACCTGTAGCTCTGAGAGGAGACCTGTGTTGGATTGGAGGAGGCTGACATGCTGTATCCATGTACACTCATCTGGTGGTGGTCTGTGCTGGGCCGTCCCATCCTGGCTGGGGCTGCGGAAGACATCCAGACTATGGTGGAGCAAAGTCATGCTGCAGAGAGAGAGAACAGTACCAGTACCAGAGCCTGTTACTTCTCCCTCTCATCTGACAGAGAACAGTCCCAGTACCAGAGCCTGTTACTTCTCCCTCTCATCTGACAGAGAGAACAGTCCCAGAGCCTGTTACTTCTCCCTCTCATCTAAAAGAGAGAACAGTCCCAGAGCCTGTTACTTCTCCCTCTCATCTGACAGAGAGAACAGCCCCAGAGCCTGTTACTTCTCCCTCTCATCTAACAGAGAGAACAGTCCCAGTCCCAGAGCCTGTTACTTCTCCCTCTCATCTGACAGAGAGAACAGTCCCAGAGCCTGTTACTTCTCCCTCTCATCTGACAGAGAGAACAGCCCCAGAGCCTGTTACTTCTCCCTCTCATCTGACAGAGAACAGTCCCAGAGCCTGTTACTTCTCCCTCTCATCTGACAGAGAGGACAGTCCCAGTACCAGAGCCTGTTACTTCTCCCTCTCATCTGACAGAGAGAACAGTACCAGAGCCTGTTACTTCTCCCTCTCATCTGACAGAGAGAACAGTCCCAGTCCCAGAGCCTGTTACTTCTCCCTCTCATCTGACAGAGAGAACAGTCCCAGAGCCTGTTACTTCTCCCTCTCATCTGACAGAGAGAACAGCCCCAGAGCCTGTTACTTCTCCCTCTCATCTGACAGAGAGAACAGTCCCAGAGCCTGTTACTTCTCCCTCTCATCTAACAGAGAGAACAGTCCCAGAGCCTGTTACTTCTCCCTCTCATCTGACAGAGAGAACAGTCCCAGAGCCTGTTACTTCTCCCTCTCATCTGACAGAGAGAACAGTCCCAGAGCCTGTTACTTCTCCCTCTCATCTGACAGAGAGAACAGTCCCAGTACCAGAGCCTGTTACTTCTCCCTCTCATCTGACAGAGAGAACAGCCCCAGAGCCTGTTACTTCTCCCTCTCATCTAACAGAGAGAACAGTCCCAGAGCCTGTTACTTCTCCCTCTCATCTAACAGAGAGAACAGTCCCAGAGTCTGTTACTTCTCCCTCTCATCTAACAGAGAGAACAGTCCCAGTCCCAGAGCCTGTTACTTCTCCCTCTCATCTAACAGAGAGAACAGTCCCAGTCCCAGAGCCTGTTACTTCTCCCTCTCATCTGACAGAGAGAACAGTCCCAGAGCCTGTTACTTCTCCCTCTCATCTAACAGAGAGAACAGTCCCAGTACCAGAGCCTGTTACTTCTCCCTCTCATCTAACAGAGAGAACAGTCCCAGAGCCTGTTACTTCTCCCTCTCATCTAACAGAGAGAACAGTCCCAGTCCCAGAGCCTGTTACTTCTCCCTCTCATCTAACAGAGAGAACAGTCCCAGAGCCTGTTACTTCTCCCTCTCATCTGACAGAGAGAACAGTACCAGAGCCTGTTACTTCTCTCTCAGCACTAATGCTCACAGAATTCTTCTCCTTTTCTCTCCTCTCTCCATTCTTGGTACAGTAAATCCATGGTGACTTTTGAAGTGAAGGAGAAATTAGGAAAGGGATTAAAGGTCTATCATATCTAATCTGATGTTAATTCTGACAAGCATCTGACGAGAGACAGAGTACAATGAAACACTGTGTTGTGCAACATGTTTCATGAAGTCAGCATAGAGCTCATCTGTTTGAAGCAGTAAATAACTGGGACATAGAACAGATTGGATCGAAGCCATAAGATCATTAGGTCTGTGGTGTACAGTCTGACTGCATGGTTAACAGCATACACATGGACCACTGCTCCTCTTGTTAACAGCATACACATGGACCACTGCTCCTCTTGTTAACAGCATACACATGGACCACGGCTCCTCTTGTTAACAGCATACACATGGACCACTGCTCCTCTTGTTAACAGCATACACATGGATCACTGCTCCTCTTGTTAACAGCATACACATGGACCACTGCTCCTCTTGTTAACAGCATACGCATGGACCACGGCTCCTCTTGTTAACAGCATACACATGGACCACGGCTCCTCTTGTTAACAGCATACACATGGACCACTGCTCCTCTTGTTAACAGCATACACATGGACCACGGCTCCTCTTGTTAACAGCATACACATGGACCACTGCTCCTCTTGTTAACAGCATACACATGGACCACTGCTCCTCTTGTTAACAACATACACATGGACCACTGCTCCTCTTGTTAACAGCATACACATGGACCACGGCTCCTCTTGTTAACAGCATACACATGGACCACTGCTCCTCTTGTTAACAGCATGCACATGGACCACGGCTCCTCTTGTTAACAGCATACACATGGACCACTGCTCCTCTTGTTAACAGCATACACATGGACCACTGCTCCTCTTGTTAACAGCATACACATGGACCACTGCTCCTCTTGTTAACAGCATGCACATGGACCACTGCTCCTCTTGTTAACAGCATACACATGGACCACTGCTCCTCTTGTTAACAGCATACACATGGACCACTGCTCCTCTTGTTAACAGCATACACATGGACCACGGCTCCTCTTGTTAACAGCATACACATGGACCACTGCTCCTCTTGTTAACAGCATACACATGGACCACGGCTCCTCTTGTTAACAGCATACACATGGACCACTGCTCCTCTTGTTAACAGCATACACATGGACCACTGCTCCTCTTGTTAACAGCATACACATGGACCACGGCTCCTCTTGTTAACAACATTAAGGGCTGTTCTAGAGGGCATTCCTTACTGTGACAGTCGTCTATGCCTCACAAATCATCCACACACACATTCTGCTCCTAATGCTAAAGGCCCCAGTTTTGCTTGTGATATGTCTGTCTGTGTGTGTGTGTGTGTGTGTGTGTGTGTGTGTGTGTGTGTGTGTGTGTGTGTGTGTGTGTGTGTGTGTGTGTGTGTGTGTGTCTGAGCCTGTGGTGGGTCCGACGTCAGTCACAGTCGTAAAAACCCACATCCTCACTTCACACGACAGCCAGCCCTTTCAGAGGATCAGAGCGAGCCCTGGTTTCTGGCAGGATGAACTGTGTGTAGGATATATTTAGCTCATTACAGGTTGTTGTGTTATTATTTAAAATCAGCAGTTTTCTATATTAGATCAACAACATTTGTTATGAACCTGAATTACAGTACTTTAGTAATACGATTACAGTGTAATGTAATCCGTGTATAGACATGCAAAACAAGTACAGTAACTGACAGTTGTATCATGAAATCAACCACAATCATGTTGTGTTTCTCTGACCCTAGTTATGACAGTATATCAGATTAACAATATCCTGTCCTGTTGTGTTTCTCTGACCCTAGTTATGACAGTATATCAGATTAACAATATCCTGTCCTGTTGTGTGTCTCTGACCCTAGTTATGACAGTATATCAGATTAACAATATCCTGTTGTGTTTCTGACCCTAGTTATGACAGTATATCAGATTAACAATATCCTGTTGTGTTTCTGACCATAGTTATGACAGTATATCAGATTAACAATATCCTGTCCTGTTATGTTTCTCTGACCCTAGTTATGACAGTATATCAGATTAACAATATCCTGTCCTGTTGTGTTTCTGACCCTAGTTATGACAGTATATCAGATTAACAATATCCTGCCATATTGTGTTTCTCTGACCCTAGTTATGACAGTATATCAGATTAACAATATCCTGTCCTGTTGTGTTTCTCTGACCCTAGTTATGACAGTATATCAGATTAACAATATCCTGCCATGTTGTGTTTCTCTGACCCTAGTTATGACAGTATATCAGATTAACAATATCCTGTCCTGTTGTGTTTCTCTGACCCTAGTTATGACAGTATATCAGATTAACAATATCCTGCCATGTTGTGTTTCTGTGACCCTAGTTATGACAGTATATCAGATTAACAATATCCTGTCCTGTTGTGTTTCTCTGACCCTAGTTATGACAGTATATCAGATTAACAATATCCTGTCCTGTTGTGTTTCTGACCCTAGTTATGACAGTATATCAGATTAATAATATCCTGCCATGTTGTGTTTCTCTGACCCTAGTTATGACAGTATATCAGATTAACAATATCCTGTCCTGTTGTGTTTCTGACCCTAGTTATGACAGTATATCAGATTAACAATATCCTGTCCTGTTGTGTTTCTCTGACCCTAGTTATGACAGTATATCAGATTAACAATATCGTGTTGTGTTTCTGACCCTAGTTATGACAGTATATCAGATTAACAATATCCTGTCCTGTTGTGTTTCTCTGACCCTAGTTATGACAGTATATCAGATTAACAATATCCTGTCCTGTTGTGTTTCTCTGACCCTAGTTATGACAGTATATCAGATTAACAATATCCTGTCCTGTTGTGTTTCTCTGACCCTAGTTATGACAGTATATCAGATTAACAATATCCTGTCCTGTTGTGTTTCTCTGACCCTAGTTATGACAGTATATCAGATTAACAATATCCTGTCCTGTTGTGTTTCTGACCCTAGTTATGACAGTATATCAGAGTAACAATATCCTGTCCTGTTGTGTTTCTCTGACCCTAGTTATGACAGTATATCAGATTAACAATATCCTGTCCTGTTGTGTTTCTCTGACCCTAGTTATGACAGTATATCAGATTAACAATATCCTGTCCTGTTGTGTTTTTGACCCTAGTTATGACAGTATATCAGATTAACAATATCCTGTCCTGTTGTGTTTCTCTGACCCTAGTTATGACAGTATATCAGATTAACAATATCCTGTCCTGTTGTGTTTCTGACCCTAGTTATGACAGTATATCAGATTAACAATATCCTGTCCTGTTGTGTTTCTCTGACCCTAGTTATGACAGTATATCAGATTAACAATATCCTGTCCTGTTGTGTTTCTCTGACCCTAGTTATGACAGTATATCAGATTAACAATATCCTGTTGTGTTTCTCTGACCCTAGTTATGACAGTATATCAGATTAACAATATCCTGTCCTGTTGTGTTTCTCTGACCCTAGTTTTGACAGTATATCAGATTAACCATATCCTGTCCTGTTGTGTTTCTCTGACCCTAATTATGACAGTATATCAGATTAACAATATCCTGTCCTGTTGTGTGTCTCTGACCCTAGTTATGACAGTATATCAGATTAACAATATCCTGTTGTGTTTCTGACCCTAGTTATGACAGTATATCAGATTAACAATATCGTGTTGTGTTTCTGACCCTAGTTATGACAGTATATCAGATTAACAATATCCTGTCCTGTTGTGTTTCTCTGACCCTAGTTATGACAGTATATCAGATTAACAATATCCTGTCCTGTTGTGTTTCTCTGACCCTAGTTATGACAGTATATCAGATTAACAATATCCTGTCCTGTTGTGTTTCTCTGACCCTAGTTATGACAGTATATCAGATTAACAATATCCTGTCCTGTTGTGTTTCTCTGACCCTAGTTATGACAGTATATCAGATTAACAATATCCTGTCCTGTTGTGTTTTTGACCCTAGTTATGACAGTATATCAGATTAACAATATCCTGTCCTGTTGTGTTTCTCTGACCCTAGTTATGACAGTATATCAGATTAACAATATCCTGTCCTGTTGTGTTTCTGACCCTAGTTATGACAGTATATCAGATTAACAATATCCTGTCCTGTTGTGTATCTCTGACCCTAGTTATGACAGTATATCAGATTAACAATATCCTGTCCTGTTGTGTTTCTCTGACCCTAGTTATGACAGTATATCAGATTAACAATATCCTGTTGTGTTTCTCTGACCCTAGTTATGACAGTATATCAGATTAACAATATCCTGTCCTGTTGTGTTTCTCTGACCCTAGTTATGACAGTATATCAGATTAACAATATCCTGTCCTGTTATGTTTCTCTGACCCTAGTTATGACAGTATATCAGATTAACAATATCCTGTCCTGTTGTGTTTCTGACCCTAGTTATGACAGTATATCAGATAAACAATATCCTGCCATATTGTGTTTCTCTGACCCTAGTTATGACACTATATCAGATTAACAATATCCTGTCCTGTTGTGTTTCTCTGACCCTAGTTATGACAGTATATCAGATTAACAATATCCTGTTGTGTTTCTCTGACCCTAGTTATGACAGTATATCAGATTAACAATATCCTGTCCTGTTGTGTTTCTCTGACCCTAGTTTTGACAGTATATCAGATTAACAATATCCTGTCCTGTTGTGTTTCTGACCCTATTTATGACAGTATATCAGATTAACAATATCCTATCCTGTTGTGTTTCTCTGACCCTAGTTATGACAGTATATCAGATTAACAATATCCTGTCCTGTTGTTTTTCTCTGACCCTAGTTATGACAGTATATCAGATTAACAATATCCTGTCCTGTTGTGTTTCTGACCCTAGTTATGACAGTATATCAGATTAACAATATCCTGCCATGTTGTGTTTCTCTGACCCTAGTTATGACAGTATATCAGATTAACAATATCCTGTCATGTTGTGTTTCTCTGACCCTAGTTATGACAGTATATCAGATTAACAATATACTGTTGTGTTTCTCTGACCCTAGTTATGACAGTATATCAGATTAACAATATCCTGTTGTGTTTCTCTGACCCTAGTTATGACAGTATATCAGATTAACAATATCCTGTCCTGTTGTGTTTCTGACCCTAGTTATGACAGTATATCAGATTAACAATATCCTGTCCTGTTGTGTTTCTGACCCTAGTTATGACAGTATATCAGATTAACAATATCCTGTCCTGTTGTGTTTCTGACCCTAGTTATGACAGTATATCAGATTAACAATATCCTGTCCTGTTGTGTTTCTCTGACCCTAGTTATGACAGTATATCAGATTAACAATATCCTGTCCTGTTGTGTTTCTCTGACCCTAGTTATGACAGTATATCAGATTAACAATATCCTGCCATGTTGTGTTTCTCTGACCCTAGTTATGACAGTATATCAGATTAACAATATCCTGTCCTGTTGTGTTTCTGACCCTAGTTATGACAGTATATCAGATTAACAATATCCTGTCCTGTTGTGTTTCTGACCCTAGTTATGACAGTATATCAGATTAACAATATCCTGTCCTGTTGTGTTTCTCTGACCCTAGTTATGACAGTATATCAGATTAACAATATCCTGTTGTGTTTCTGACCCTAGTTATGACAGTATATCAGATTAACAATATACTGTCCTGTTGTGTTTCTCTGACCCTAGTTATGACAGTATATCAGATTAACAATATCCTGTCCTGTTGTGTTTCTCTGACCCTAGTTATGACAGTATATCAGATTAACAATATCCTGTCCTGTTGTGTTTTCTCTGACCCTAGTTATGACAGTATATCAGATTAACAATATCCTGTCCTGTTGTGTTTCTGACCCTAGTTATGACAGTATATCAGATTAACAATATCCTGTCCTGTTGTGTTTCTCTGACCCTAGTTATGACAGTATATCAGATTAACAATATCCTGTTGTGTTTCTGACCCTAGTTATGACAGTATATCAGATTAACAATATCCTGTCCTGTTATGTTTCTCTGATCCTAGTTATGACAGTATATCAGATTAACAATATCCTGTCCTGTTGTGTTTCTCTGACCCTAGTTATGACAGTATATCAGATTAACAATATCCTGTCCTGTTGTGTTTCTCTGACCCTAGTTATGACAGTATATCAGATTAACAATATCCTGTCCTGTTGTGTTTCTGACCCTATTTATGACAGTATATCAGATTAACAATATCCTGTCCTGTTGTGTTTCTCTGACCCTAGTTATTACAGTATATCAGATTAACAATATCCTGTCCTGTTGTGTTTCTCTGACCCTAGTTATGACAGTATATCAGATTAACAATATCCTGTCCTGTTGTGTTTCTGACCCTAGTTATGACAGTATATCAGATTAACAATGTCCTGCCATGTTGTGTTTCTCTGACCCTAGTTATGACAGTATATCAGATTAACAATATCCTGTCATGTTGTGTTTCTCTGACCCTAGTTATGACAGTATATCAGATTAACAATATCCTGTTGTGTTTCTCTGACCCTAGTTATGACAGTATATCAGATTAACAATATCCTGTTGTGTTTCTCTGACCCTAGTTATGACAGTATATCAGATTAACAATATCCTGTCCTGTTGTGTTTCTCTGACCCTAGTTATGACAGTATATCAGATTAACAATATCCTGTCCTGTTGTGTTTCTCTGACCCTAGTTATGACAGTATATCAGATTAACAATATCCTGTTGTGTTTCTGACCCTAGTTATGACAGTATATCAGATTAACAATATCCTGTCCTGTTGTGTTTCTCTGACCCTAGTTATGACAGTATATCAGATTAACAATATCCTGTCCTGTTGTGTTTCTCTGACCCTAGTTATGACAGTATATCAGATTAACAATATCCTGTCCTGTTGTGTTTCTCTGACCCTAGTTATGACAGTATATCAGATTAACAATATCCTGTCCTGTTGTGTTTCTCTGACCCTAGTTATGACAGTATATCAGATTAACAATGTCCTGTCCTGTTGTGTTTCTGACCCTTGTTATGACAGTATATCAGATTAACAATATCCTGTCCTGTTGTGTTTCTCTGACCCTAGTTATGACAGTATATCAGATTAACAATATCCTGTCCTGTTGTGTTTCTGACCCTAGTTATGACAGTATATCAGATTAACAATATCCTGTCCTGTTGTGTTTCTCTGACCCTAGTTATGACAGTATATCAGATTAACAATATCCTGTCCTGTTGTGTTTCTCTGACCCTAGTTGTGACAGTATATCAGAATAACAATATCCTGTCCTGTTGTGTTTCTCTGACCCTAGTTATGACAGTATATCAGATTAACAATATCCTGCCATGTTGTGTTTCTCTGACCCTAGTTATGACAGTATATCAGATTAACAATATCCTGTCCTGTTGTGTTTCTCTGACCCTAGTTATGACAGTATATCAGATGAACAATATCCTGTCCTGTTGTGTTTCTAACCCTAGTTATGACAGTATATCAGATTAACAATATCCTGTCCTGTTGTGTTTCTGACCCTAGTTATGACAGTATATCAGATTAACAATATCCTGTCCTGTTGTGTTTCTCTGACCCTAGTTATGACAGTATATCAGATTAACAATATCCTGTTGTGTTTCTGACCCTAGTTATGACAGTATATCAGATTAACAATATCCTGTCCTGTTGTGTTTCTCTGACCCTAGTTATGACAGTATATCAGATTAACAATATCCTGTCCTGTTGTGTTTCTCTGACCCTAGTTATGACAGTATATCAGATTAACAATATCCTGTTGTGTTTCTCTGACCCTAGTTATGACAGTATATCAGATTAACAATATCCTGCCATGTTGTGTTTCTCTGACCCTAGTTATGACAGTATTTCAGATTAACAATATCCTGTCCTGTTGTGTTTCTCTGACCCTAGTTATGACAGTATATCAGATTAACAATATCCTGTCCTGTTGTGTTTCTCTGACCCTAGTTATGACAGTATATCAGATTAACAATATCCTGCCATGTTGTGTTTCTCTGACCCTAGTTATGACAGTATATCAGATTAACAATATCCTTTCCTGTTGTGTTTCTGACCCTAGTTATGACTGTATATCAGATTAACAATATCCTGTCCTGTTGTGTTTCTGACCCTAGTTATGACAGTATATCAGATTAACAATATCCTGTCCTGTTGTGTTTCTCTGACCCTAGTTATGACAGTATATCAGATTAACAATATCCTGTTGTGTTTCTGACCCTAGTTATGACAGTATATCAGATTAACAATATCCTGTCCTGTTGTGTTTCTCTGACCCTAGTTATGACAGTATATCAGATTAACAATATCCTGTCCTGTTGTGTTTCTCTGACCCTAGTTATGACAGTATATCAGATTAACAATATCCTGTCCTGTTGTGTTTCTCTGACCCTAGTTGTGACAGTATATCAGAATAACAATATCCTGTCCTGTTGTGTTTCTCTGACCCTAGTTATGACAGTATATCAGATTAACAATATCCTGCCATGTTGTGTTTCTCTGACCCTAGTTATGACAGTATATCAGATTAACAATATCCTGTCCTGTTGTGTTTCTCTGACCCTAGTTATGACAGTATATCAGATTAACAATATCCTGTCCTGTTGTGTTTCTCTGACCCTAGTTATGACAGTATATCAGATTAACAATATCCTGCCATGTTGTGTTTCTCTGACCCTAGTTATGACAGTATATCAGATTAACAATATCCTTTCCTGTTGTGTTTCTGACCCTAGTTATGACAGTATATCAGATTAACAATATCCTGTCCTGTTGTGTTTCTCTGACCCTAGTTATGACAGTATATCAGATTAACAATATCCTGTTGTGTTTCTGACCCTAGTTATGACAGTATATCAGATTAACAATATCCTGTCCTGTTGTGTTTCTCTGACCCTAGTTATGACAGTATATCAGATTAACAATATCCTGTCCTGTTGTGTTTCTCTGACCCTAGTTATGACAGTATATCAGATTAACAATATCCTGTCCTGTTGTGTTTCTCTGACCCTAGTTATGACAGTATATCAGATTAACTATATCCTGTCCTGTTGTGTTTCTGACCCTAGTTATGACAGTATATCAGATTAACAATATCCTGTCCTGTTGTGTTTCTCTGACCCTAGTTATGACAGTATATCAGATTAACAATATCCTGTCCTGTTGTGTTTCTCTGACCCTAGTTATGACAGTATATCAGATTAACAATATCCTGTCCTGTTGTGTTTCTGACCCTAGTTATGACAGTATATCAGATTAACAATATCCTGTCCTGTTGTGTTTCTCTGACCCTAGTTATGACAGTATATCAGATTAACAATATCCTGTCCTGTTGTGTTTCTGACCCTACTTATGACAGTATATCAGATTAACAATATCCTGTCCTGTTGTGTTTCTCTGACCCTAGTTATGACAGTATATCAGATTAACAATATCCTGTCCTGTTGTGTTTCTCTGACCCTAGTTGTGACAGTATATCAGATTAACAATATCCTGTCATGTTGTGTTTCTCTGACCCTAGTTATGACAGTATATCAGATTAACAATATCCTGTCCTGTTGTGTTTCTCTGACCCTAGTTATGACAGTATATCAGATTAACAATATCCTGCCATGTTGTGTTTCTCTGACCCTAGTTATGACAGTATATCAGATTAACAATATCCTGTCCTGTTGTGTTTCTCTGACCCTAGTTATGACAGTATATCAGATGAACAATATCCTGTCCTGTTGTGTTTCTGACCCTAGTTATGACAGTATATCAGATTAACAATATCCTGTCCTGTTGTGTTTCTGACCCTAGTTATGACAGTGTATCAGATTAACAATATCCTGTCCTGTTGTGTTTCTCTGACCCTAGTTATGACAGTATATCAGATTAACAATATCCTGTTGTGTTTCTGACCCTAGTTATGACAGTATATCAGATTAACAATATCCTGTCATGTTGTGTTTCTCTGACCCTAGTTATGACAGTATATCAGATTAACAATATCCTGTTGTGTTGTGTTTCTCTGACCCTAGTTATGACAGTATATCAGATTAACAATATCCTGTCCTGTTGTGTTTCTGACCCTATTTATGACAGTATATCAGATTAACAATTTCCTGTCATGTTGTGTTTCTCTGACCCTAGTTATGACAGTATATCAGATTAACAATATCCTGTCATGTTGTGTTTCTCTGACCCTCGTTATGACAGTATATCAGATTAACAATATCCTGTTGTGTTTCTCTGACCCTAGTTATGACAGTATATCAGATTAACAATATCCTGTTGTGTTTCTCTGACCCTAGTTATGACAGTATATCAGATTAACAATATCCTGTCCTGTTGTGTTTCTCTGACCCTAGTTATGACAGTATATCAGATTAACAATATCCTGTCCTGTTGTGTTTCTCTGACCCTAGTTATGACAGTATATCAGATTAACAATATCCTGTTGTGTTTCTCTGACCCTATTTATGACAGTATATCAGATTAACAATATCCTGTCCTGTTGTGTTTCTCTGACCCTAGTTTTGACAGTATATCAGATTAACAATATCCTGTCCTGTTGTGTTTCTGACCCTATTTATGACAGTATATCAGATTAACAATATCCTGTCCTGTTGTGTTTCTCTGACCCTAGTTATGACAGTATATCAGATTAACAATATCCTGTCCTGTTGTGTTTCTCTGACCCTAGTTATGACAGTATATCAGATTAACAATATCCTGTCCTGTTGTGTTTCTGACCCTAGTTATGACAGTATATCAGATTAACAATATCCTGCCATGTTGTGTTTCTCTGACCCTAGTTATGACAGTATATCAGATTAACAATATCCTGTCATGTGTTTCTCTGACCCTAGTTATGACAGTATATCAGATTAACAATATCCTGTTGTGTTTCTCTGACCCTAGTTATGACAGTATATCAGATTAACAATATCCTGTCCTGTTGTGTTTCTCTGACCCTAGTTATGACAGCATATCAGATTAACAATATCCTGTCCTGTTATGTTTCTCTGACCCTAGTTATGACAGTATATCAGATTAACAATATCCTGTCCTGTTGTGTTTCTGACCCTAGTTATGACAGTATATCAGATTAACAATATCCTGCCATATTGTGTTTCTCTGACCCTAGTTATGACAGTATATCAGATTAACAATATCCTGTCCTGTTGTGTTTCTCTGACCCTAGTTATGACAGTATATCAGATTAACAATATCCTGTTGTGTTTCTCTGACCCTAGTTATGACAGTATATCAGATTAACAATATCCTGTCCTGTTGTGTTTCTCTGACCCTAGTTTTGACAGTATATCAGATTAACAATATCCTGTCCTGTTGTGTTTCTGACCCTAGTTATGACAGTATATCAGATTAACAATATCCTGTCCTGTTGTGTTTCTCTGACCCTAGTTATGACAGTATATCAGATTAACAATATCCTGTCCTGTTGTGTTTCTCTGACCCTAGTTATGACAGTATATCAGATTAACAATATCCTGCCATGTTGTGTTTCTCTGACCCTAGTTATGACAGTATATCAGATTAACAATATCCTGTCCTGTTGTGTTTCTGACCCTAGTTATGACAGTATATCAGATTAACAATATCCTGTCCTGTTGTGTTTCTGACCCTAGTTATGACAGTATATCAGATTAACAATATCCTGTCCTGTTGTGTTTCTCTGACCCTAGTTATGACAGTATATCAGATTAACAATATCCTGTCCTGTTGTGTTTCTGACCCTATTTATTACAGTATATCAGATTAACAATATCCTGTCATGTTGTGTTTCTCTGACCCTAGTTATGACAGTATATCAGATTAACAATATCCTGTTGTGTTGTGTTTCTCTGACCCTAGTTATGACAGTATATCAGATTAACAATATCCTGTCCTGTTGTGTTTCTGACCCTATTTATGACAGTATATCAGATTAACAATTTCCTGTCATGTTGTGTTTCTCTGACCCTAGTTATGACAGTATATCAGATTAACAATATCCTGTCATGTTGTGTTTCTCTGACCCTAGTTATGACAGTATATCAGATTAACAATATCCTGTTGTGTTTCTCTGACCCTAGTTATGACAGTATATCAGATTAACAATATCCTGTTGTGTTTCTCTGACCCTAGTTATGACAGTATATCAGATTAACAATATCCTGTCCTGTTGTGTTTCTCTGACCCTAGTTATGACAGTATATCAGATTAACAATATCCTGTCCTGTTGTGTTTCTCTGACCCTAGTTATGACAGTATATCAGATTAACAATATCCTGTTGTGTTTCTCTGACCCTATTTATGACAGTATATCAGATTAACAATATCCTGTCCTGTTGTGTTTCTCTGACCCTAGTTTTGACAGTATATCAGATTAACAATATCCTGTCCTGTTGTGTTTCTGACCCTATTTATGACAGTATATCAGATTAACAATATCCTGTCCTGTTGTGTTTCTCTGACCCTAGTTATGACAGTATATCAGATTAACAATATCCTGTCCTGTTGTGTTTCTCTGACCCTAGTTATGACAGTATATCAGATTAACAATATCCTGTCCTGTTGTGTTTCTGACCCTAGTTATGACAGTATATCAGATTAACAATATCCTGCCATTTTGTGTTTCTCTGACCCTAGTTATGACAGTATATCAGATTAACAATATCCTGTCATGTTGTGTTTCTCTGACCCTAGTTATGACAGTATATCAGATTAACAATATCCTGTTGTGTTTCTCTGACCCTAGTTATGACAGTATATCAGATTAACAATATCCTGTCCTGTTGTGTTTCTCTGACCCTAGTTTTGACAGTATATCAGATTAACAATATCCTGTCCAGTTGTGTTTCTGACCCTAGTTATGACAGTATATCAGATTAACAATATCCTGTCCTGTTGTGTTTCTCTGACCCTAGTTATGACAGTATATCAGATTAACAATATCCTGTCCTGTTGTGTTTCTCTGACCCTAGTTATGACAGTATATCAGATTAACAATATCCTGCCATGTTGTGTTTCTCTGACCCTAGTTATGACAGTATATCAGATTAACAATATCCTGTCCTGTTGTGTTTCTGACCCTAGTTATGACAGTATATCAGATTAACAATATCCTGTCCTGTTGTGTTTCTGACCCTAGTTATGACAGTATATCAGATTAACAATATCCTGTCCTGTTGTGTTTCTCTGACCCTAGTTATGACAGTATATCAGATTAACAATATCCTGTTGTGTTTCTGACCCTAGTTATGACAGTATATCAGATTAACAATATACTGTCCTGTTGTGTTTCTCTGACCCTAGTTATGACAGTATATCAGATTAACAATATCCTGTCCTGTTGTGTTTCTCTGACCCTAGTTATGACAGTATATCAGATTAACAATATCCTGTCCTGTTGTGTTTCTCTGACCCTAGTTATGACAGTATATCAGATTAACAATATCCTGTCCTGTTGTGTTTCTGACCCTAGTTATGACAGTATATCAGATTAACAATATCCTGTCCTGTTGTGTTTCTCTGACCCTAATTATGACAGTATATCAGATTAACAATATCCTGTCCTGTTGTGTTTCTCTGACCCTAGTTATGACAGTATATCAGATTAACAATATCCTGTTGTGTTTCTGACCCTAGTTATGACAGTATATCAGATTAACAATATCCTGTCCTGTTGTGTTTCTCTGACCCTAGTTATGACAGTATATCAGATTAACAATATCCTGTCCTGTTGTGTTTCTGACCCTAGTTATGACAGTATATCAGATTAACAATATCGTGTCCTGTTGTGTTTCTCTGACCCTAGTTATGACAGTATATCAGATTAACAATATCCTGTCCTGTTGTGTTTCTCTGACCCTAGTTGTGACAGTATATCAGATTAACAATATCCTGTCCTGTTGTGTTTCTCTGACCCTAGTTATGACAGTATATCAGATTAACAATATCCTGCCATGTTGTGTTTCTCTGACCCTAGTTATGACAGTATATCAGATTAACAATATCCTGTCCTGTTGTGTTTCTGACCCTAGTTATGACAGTATATCAGATTAACAATATCCTGTCCTGTTGTGTTTCTGACCCTAGTTATGACAGTATATCAGATTAACAATATCCTGTCCTGTTGTGTTTCTCTGACCCTAGTTATGACAGTATATCAGATTAACAATATCCTGTTGTGTTTCTCTGACCCTAGTTATGACAGTATATCAGATTAACAATATCCTGTCCTGTTGTGTTTCTCTGACCCTAGTTATGACAGTATATCAGATTAACAATATCCTGTCCTGTTATGTTTCTCTGACCCTAGTTATGACAGTATATCAGATTAACAATATCCTGTCCTGTTGTGTTTCTGACCCTAGTTATGACAGTATATCAGATTAACAATATCCTGCCATATTGTGTTTCTCTGACCCTAGTTATGACAGTATATCAGATTAACAATATCCTGTCCTGTTGTGTTTCTCTGACCCTAGTTATGACAGTATATCAGATTAACAATATCCTGTTGTGTTTCTCTGACCCTAGTTATGACAGTATATCAGATTAACAATATCCTGTCCTGTTGTGTTTCTCTGACCCTAGTTTTGACAGTATATCAGATTAACAATATCCTGTCCTGTTGTGTTTCTGACCCTAGTTATGACAGTATATCAGATTAACAATATCCTGTCCTGTTGTGTTTCTCTGACCCTAGTTATGACAGTATATCAGATTAACAATATCCTGTCCTGTTGTGTTTCTCTGACCCTAGTTATGACAGTATATCAGATTAACAATATCCTGCCATGTTGTGTTTCTCTGACCCTAGTTATGACAGTATATCAGATTAACAAAATCCTGTCCTGTTGTGTTTCTGACCCTAGTTATGACAGTATATCAGATTAACAATATCCTGTCCTGTTGTGTTTCTGACCCTAGTTATGACAGTATATCAGATTAACAATATCCTGTCCTGTTGTGTTTCTCTGACCCTAGTTATGACAGTATATCAGATTAACAATATCCTGTCCTGTTGTGTTTCTGACCCTATTTATTACAGTATATCAGATTAACAATATCCTGTCATGTTGTGTTTCTCTGACCCTAGTTATGACAGTATATCAGATTAACAATATCCTGTTGTGTTGTGTTTCTCTGACCCTAGTTATGACAGTATATCAGATTAACAATATCCTGTCCTGTTGTGTTTCTGACCCTATTTATGACAGTATATCAGATTAACAATTTCCTGTCATGTTGTGTTTCTCTGACCCTAGTTATGACAGTATATCAGATTAACAATATCCTGTCATGTTGTGTTTCTCTGACCCTAGTTATGACAGTATATCAGATTAACAATATCCTGTTGTGTTTCTCTGACCCTAGTTATGACAGTATATCAGATTAACAATATCCTGTTGTGTTTCTCTGACCCTAGTTATGACAGTATATCAGATTAACAATATCCTGTCCTGTTGTGTTTCTCTGACCCTAGTTATGACAGTATATCAGATTAACAATATCCTGTCCTGTTGTGTTTCTCTGACCCTAGTTATGACAGTATATCAGATTAACAATATCCTGTTGTGTTTCTCTGACCCTATTTATGACAGTATATCAGATTAACAATATCCTGTCCTGTTGTGTTTCTCTGACCCTAGTTTTGACAGTATATCAGATTAACAATATCCTGTCCTGTTGTGTTTCTGACCCTATTTATGACAGTATATCAGATTAACAATATCCTGTCCTGTTGTGTTTCTCTGACCCTAGTTATGACAGTATATCAGATTAACAATATCCTGTCCTGTTGTGTTTCTCTGACCCTAGTTATGACAGTATATCAGATTAACAATATCCTGTCCTGTTGTGTTTCTGACCCTAGTTATGACAGTATATCAGATTAACAATATCCTGCCATTTTGTGTTTCTCTGACCCTAGTTATGACAGTATATCAGATTAACAATATCCTGTCATGTTGTGTTTCTCTGACCCTAGTTATGACAGTATATCAGATTAACAATATCCTGTTGTGTTTCTCTGACCCTAGTTATGACAGTATATCAGATTAACAATGTCCTGTCCTGTTGTGTTTCTCTGACCCTAGTTATGACAGTATATCAGATTAACAATATCCTGTCCTGTTATGTTTCTCTGACCCTAGTTATGACAGTATATCAGATTAACAATATCCTGTCCTGTTGTGTTTCTGACCCTAGTTATGACAGTATATCAGATTAACAATATCCTGCCATATTGTGTTTCTCTGACCCTAGTTATGACAGTATATCAGATTAACAATATCCTGTCCTGTTGTGTTTCTCTGACCCTAGTTATGACAGTATATCAGATTAACAATATCCTGTTGTGTTTCTCTGACCCTAGTTATGACAGTATATCAGATTAACAATATCCTGTCCTGTTGTGTTTCTCTGACCCTAGTTTTGACAGTATATCAGATTAACAATATCCTGTCCTGTTGTGTTTCTCTGACCCTAGTTATGACAGTATATCAGATTAACAATATCCTGCCATGTTGTGTTTCTCTGACCCTAGTTATGACAGTATATCAGATTAACAATATCCTGTCCTGTTGTGTTTCTGACCCTAGTTATGACAGTATATCAGATTAACAATATCCTGTCCTGTTGTGTTTCTCTGACCCTAGTTATGACAGTATATCAGATTAACAATATCCTGTCCTGTTGTGTTTCTCTGACCCTAGTTATGACAGTATATCAGATTAACAATATCCTGTTGTGTTTCTGACCCTAGTTATGACAGTATATCAGATTAACAATATCCTGTCCTGTTGTGTTTCTCTGACCCTAGTTATGACAGTATATCAGATTAACAATATCCTGTCCTGTTGTGTTTCTGACCCTAGTTATGACAGTATATCAGATTAACAATATCCTGTCCTGTTGTGTTTCTCTGACCCTAATTATGACAGTATATCAGATTAACAATATCCTGTCCTGTTGTGTTTCTCTGACCCTAGTTATGACAGTATATCAGATTAACAATATCCTGTTGTGTTTCTCTGACCCTAGTTATGACAGTATATCAGATTAACAATATCCTGTCCTGTTGTGTTTCTCTGACCCTAGTTTTGACAGTATATCAGATTAACAATATCCTGTCCTGTTGTGTTTCTCTGACCCTAGTTATGACAGTATATCAGATTAACAATATCCTGCCATGTTGTGTTTCTCTGACCCTAGTTATGACAGTATATCAGATTAACAATATCCTGTCCTGTTGTGTTTCTGACCCTAGTTATGACAGTATATCAGATTAACAATATCCTGTCCTGTTGTGTTTCTCTGACCCTAGTTATGACAGTATATCAGATTAACAATATCCTGTCCTGTTGTGTTTCTCTGACCCTAGTTATGACAGTATATCAGATTAACAATATCCTGTTGTGTTTCTGACCCTAGTTATGACAGTATATCAGATTAACAATATCCTGTCCTGTTGTGTTTCTCTGACCCTAGTTATGACAGTATATCAGATTAACAATATCCTGTCCTGTTGTGTTTCTGACCCTAGTTATGACAGTATATCAGATTAACAATATCCTGTCCTGTTGTGTTTCTCTGACCCTAATTATGACAGTATATCAGATTAACAATATCCTGTCCTGTTGTGTTTCTCTGACCCTAGTTATGACAGTATATCAGATTAACAATATCCTGTTGTGTTTCTGACCCTAGTTATGACAGTATATCAGATTAACAATATCCTGTCCTGTTGTGTTTCTCTGACCCTAGTTATGACAGTATATCAGATTAACAATATCCTGTCCTGTTGTGTTTCTGACCCTAGTTATGACAGTATATCAGATTAACAATATCGTGTCCTGTTGTGTTTCTCTGACCCTAGTTATGACAGTATATCAGATTAACAATATCCTGTCCTGTTGTGTTTCTCTGACCCTAGTTGTGACAGTATATCAGATTAACAATATCCTGTCCTGTTGTGTTTCTCTGACCCTAGTTATGACAGTATATCAGATTAACAATATCCTGCCATGTTGTGTTTCTCTGACCCTAGTTATGACAGTATATCAGATTAACAATATCCTGTCCTGTTGTGTTTCTGACCCTAGTTATGACAGTATATCAGATTAACAATATCCTGTCCTGTTGTGTTTCTGACCCTAGTTATGACAGTATATCAGATTAACAATATCCTGTCCTGTTGTGTTTCTCTGACCCTAGTTATGACAGTATATCAGATTAACAATATCCTGTTGTGTTTCTGACCCTAGTTATGACAGTATATCAGATTAACAATATCCTGCCATGTTGTGTTTCTCTGACCCTAGTTATGACAGTATATCAGATTAACAATATCCTGTCCTGTTATGTTTCTCTGACCCTAGTTATGACAGTATATTAGATTAACAATATCCTGTCCTGTTGTGTTTCTCTGACCCTAGTTATGACAGTATATCAGATTAACAATGTCCTGTCCTGTTGTGTTTCTCTGACCCTAGTTATGACAGTATATCAGATTAACAATATCCTGTCCTGTTGTGTTTCTGACCCTAGTTATGACAGTATATCAGATTAACAATATCCTGTCCTGTTGTGTTTCTGACCATAGTTATGACAGTATATCAGATTAACAATATCCTGTCCTGTTGTGTTTCTCTGACCCTAGTTATGACAGTATATCAGATTAACAATATCCTGTCCTGTTGTGTTTCTCTGACCCTAGTTATGACAGTATATCAGATTAACAATATCCTGTCCTGTTGTGTTTCTGACCCTAGTTATGACAGTATATCAGATTAACAATATCCTGTCCTGTTGTGTTTCTCTGACCCTAGTTATGACAGTATATCAGATTAACAATATCCTGTTGTGTTTCTGACCCTAGTTATGACAGTATATCAGATTAACAATATACTGTCCTGTTGTGTTTCTCTGACCCTAGTTATGACAGTATATCAGATTAACAATATCCTGTCCTGTTGTGTTTCTCTGACCCTAGTTATGACAGTATATCAGATTAACAATATCCTGTCCTGTTGTGTTTCTCTGACCCTAGTTATGACAGTATATCAGATTAACAATATCCTGTCCTGTTGTGTTTCTGACCCTAGTTATGACAGTATATCAGATTAACAATATCCTGTCCTGTTGTGTTTCTCTGACCCTAATTATGACAGTATATCAGATTAACAATATCCTGTCCTGTTGTGTTTCTCTGACCCTAGTTATGACAGTATATCAGATTAACAATATCCTGTTATGTTTCTGACCCTAGTTATGACAGTATATCAGATTAACAATATCCTGTCCTGTTGTGTTTCTCTGACCCTAGTTATGACAGTATATCAGATTAACAATATCCTGTCCTGTTGTGTTTCTGACCCTAGTTATGACAGTATATCAGATTAACAATATCGTGTCCTGTTGTGTTTCTCTGACCCTAGTTATGACAGTATATCAGATTAACAATATCCTGTCCTGTTGTGTTTCTCTGACCCTAGTTGTGACAGTATATCAGATTAACAATATCCTGTCCTGTTGTGTTTCTCTGACCCTAGTTATGACAGTATATCAGATTAACAATATCCTGCCATGTTGTGTTTCTCTGACCCTAGTTATGACAGTATATCAGATTAACAATATCCTGTCCTGTTGTGTTTCTGACCCTAGTTATGACAGTATATCAGATTAACAATATCCTGTCCTGTTGTGTTTCTGACCCTAGTTATGACAGTATATCAGATTAACAATATCCTGTCCTGTTGTGTTTCTCTGACCCTAGTTATGACAGTATATCAGATTAACAATATCCTGTTGTGTTTCTGACCCTAGTTATGACAGTATATCAGATTAACAATATCCTGCCATGTTGTGTTTCTCTGACCCTAGTTATGACAGTATATCAGATTAACAATATCCTGTCCTGTTATGTTTCTCTGACCCTAGTTATGACAGTATATTAGATTAACAATATCCTGTCCTGTTGTGTTTCTCTGACCCTAGTTATGACAGTATATCAGATTAACAATGTCCTGTCCTGTTGTGTTTCTCTGACCCTAGTTATGACAGTATATCAGATTAACAATATCCTGTCCTGTTGTGTTTCTGACCCTATTTATGACAGTATATCAGATTAACAATATCCTGTCCTGTTGTGTTTCTCTGACCCTAGTTATGACAGTATATCAGATTAACAATATCCTGTCCTGGTTTGTTTCTCTGACCGTAGTTATGACAGTATATCAGATTAACAATATCCTGTCCTGTTGTGTTTCTCTGACCCTAGTTATGACAGTATATCAGATTAACAATAGCAGTCTGGTCTCTAATCTGTGTCATATCCTGACAGTGTTTAAATTACATTTTAATTAACATGCTGACTTGGTATAAGTGACAGATAAGATAATTATTCTATCATGTGGATTGACTTGGGGAGATGCTAACGGCCCCACAAACAAATTTCATCCGTAATTACACAGACCCCCTTAAACTAAGCATCAAGTAGGTCGACCCCCAATGTTTTCGTCAACCCCCAATTACCAATTATTCAAAATAAACAAGGATATTTTATATTCAATAAACAATGTGTGTGTTCATGCAAGAAGAACCAATGGATTGTCGTTTTTTAAGCATGGTAGTCCTGCAGATGTTCATTGCTTTTATCTTCTCCTCTGGCCTGTCTGTGTGATATGAACAATGAGGAGAGGGAAGGAGGAGAGAGGGAGGGAGGAGAGGGGGAAGGAGGAGAGGGGGAAGGAGGAGCGGGGGAGGGAGGAGAGGGGGAGGGAGGAGATGGAGGAGAGGGAGGAGAGTGGGAGGGAGGAGAGTGGGAGGGAGGAGAGGGGAAGGGAGGAGAGTGGAAGGGGGGAGAGGAAAGGGGGAAGGTGGAAGGGAGGAGAAGGCAGGAGAGAGGAGAGGGGGAAGGAGGAGAGGGGGAGGGAGGAGATGGAGAAGGAGGAGAGGGAGGAGAGTGGGAGGGAGGAGAGGGGAAGGAGGAGAAGGGGAGGGAGGAGAGGGGGAAGGAGGAGAGTGGGAGAGTGGGAGGGAGGAGCTGGGAACTAGGAGATGGGGAAGGAGCAGATGGGGAGGGAGGAGATGGGGAAGGATGGAAGACCGTGATCTGGACGATTTGGGGGAAGGGCAGTGATGGCAGTCTGTGCGTGTAGAGGGAAGTCCTGGTCAGATTTGGCCTGATGACATGACCGTCTACCCTGTCCCGCTTTATTACTTAATTATTATGTATTATTATTTATTGACCCTGGGCTGTCATTTACTTTATCTTTTATTATTTATTATTGTTGTTGCCTTGTCCAGAAGGAACCTGCAAGTAAGCATTTAGTTGGACGGTGTATACCATGTGTATCCCGTACATACGACTAATAAAACGTGAAACTTGAAACTTGCTTGCCTTCTACACCAAAGCAGTGGCCAACCCAGCTGGTTTGCAATAACATCTCCCTTCATCCTGCAACATGAAACCTCTTAACCAGCGCCCTACTGCTATCAGCCCTTAGATCAAAAGGGGAATGAGCACCAGGGGCATCATGGGGAGTCGTGGGAAGGGAATGGAGGTCACAAACATTCTGCTACGACTCCTTCTGTGTGTGATGGGTGTTAGGTTCCATACTGTGTATGTTCTATTCTATTGTTTTCTATTCATTTATATTCTATTATTTTGTATTCTATTATTTTATATTATTTTATTTAAATTATTTTCTATTCTATTATTTTATATTCTGTTTTATTATTTTCTATTATTTATTTTATTTTCTATTCTAATATTTTTTATATATTTTTTCTGTTCTATTATTTTCCGTTCTATTATTTTCCATTCTATTATTTTCTATTCTATTATTTTCTGTTCTATTATTTTCCGTTCTATTATTTTCCGTTCTATTATTTTCTATTCTATTATTTTGTTTATTTTATTTTCTATTCTATTATTTTCTATTCTATAATTTTCTATTCTATTATTTTCTATTCTGTTATTTTCTGTTCTATTATTTTCTATGATTTTGTTGCATTGTTACATACCTGAGAGGGCAAACATCTCAAGATGTCAGCCTTATCTCTCTTCGCTGCTTTCAAATCTGGTTGGCCCTCAAGTCACCTTTACCCACGGAAGAGAAAATCCTCCAAATTGAACCAAATGTGTGTTGTGTTAGTGCCAGAGGTAAATGTCAATGCTTCCCTGTTTGGATGCATCTAGACAGAGCTGAAAGCGCCCCCAGCACCAGAGCCGGGGCTGGGGCTGTGTTAGGGCCCCGGGGTCAGGGCATAGGGGATCTGTGTTAGGAAGTGAGAGGTAGGAGGGTTGTCTTGGGGCATGTAGAGCATCATCAATCCTCTGACCTAGTCTGTAGTCTCCTAGTCATCCACCACCTCAGGAGAACTGTCTGATTCAAGACTTCAGGACGTACAACAGGATTTAACAAACAAACACAACTCAGAATAATTCGATTTGGTGCCAGATGTTGAGTAAAATGTTGACTTCATAGTCTTATTGTAGAGAGCATAGAGAGGGTCACAAATATTGTATTGTGGTAGATTCACCATTTCATAATGCAGAATGTAAACCATTATTAGTGTATTAATAATGTAATATTATAAATCATATGGGAATACATTTATGTCAGAAATTGTCTCCCAGAAAGACAATTAGAAAGATGGTTTATCTATCAGAAATGTCATTTTTAGATGCAACATCTGGTCTGATGATCCATGGCTCCAACCAATCAGACAGATAGGATACTGGGGATCCAATAAGAATCAGACTACTACAGTACTAGTACTGCTTCATGTTATATACGCCCAATGTACTGGCCAGACCTTTGGGCTCCCGGGTGGTGCAGCGGTCTAAGGCACTGCAGCTCAGTGCATGAGGCGTCACTACAGTCCCTGGTTCGGATCCAGGCTGTATCACATCCGGCCGTGATTGGGAGTCCCATAGGACGGCGCACAATCGGCCCGGCATCGTCCAGGTTTGGCCGGTGTAGGCCCTCATGGTAAATAAGAATTTATTCTCAACTGACTTGCCTACTTAAATAAAGGTTAACTAAAAATACTTAAAAAATATATAGGCCCATATAATATGAAGAGATAATCTGACACACCCACCTGGCAGAAGTAAAGGTACAGGAGAACATATAGAGAAAATATATATCAGAATATATATCCCAGATTGAAACAAGCAGAGAATGACATGTATAACTGTAGTTGATGTTTGGGGATTTCTATGGGAAGAGGGAGAATGTCATGCATAGTTTCCCCATTGTGGAACACATCATCTCCACTCTCTGTTAACATATACTAGTCCCCTCAAATTCCACTCTGGACCTCAAACTCAATTCACAGCTTTTTTTCATTGTCCCCCTCTAATCAGGGACTGATTTAGACCTGGGACACCAGGTGGTTGTAATTTTTTATTTAACTGAATGATCTAATTATTAATGAATTATCAGCTAGAACAGAAAACCAACAGTAATCTGGACCTAGAGTCAGACTTGAATACCCCTGTAATAGTATGTCTATCCTGGGTTCTGCTGGTCAGTCAGTCAGTCAGTCATCAGTCAGTCAGTCAGTCATAAGTCAGTCATCAGTCAGTTAGTCAGTCAGTCATAAGTCAGTCAGTCATAAGTCAGTCAGTCAGTCATGTCAGTCGTCAGTCAGTCATAAGTCAGTCAGTCAGTCAGTCAGTCATAAGTCAGTCAGTCATAAGTCAGTCAGTCATAAGTCAGTCATAAGTCAGTCAGTCAGTCAGTCAGTCAGTCATAAGTCAGTCAGTCAGTCATAAGTCAGTCAGTCATAAGTCAGTCAGTCAGTCATAAGTCAGTCAGTCATAAGTCAGTCATAAGTCAGTCAGTCAGTCAGTCATAAGTCAGTCATAAGTCAGTCAGTCAGTCATAAGTCAGTCATAAGTCAGTCAGTCAGTGACATGTTCCCTCCTGCCCAGCCAAGCCTGTCGTTCCACTATAGTCTCTATCACTGTCTGTATCTGTAGCTGTTGTGTTCTGCTCCCCAGAGCCTGGTCCCGCTCATCTGACTGTGTAACATTGTATTCCTCCTCTCCTCTCCTGTATCTGTAGCTATAACTCAGTCTGGAAGCCAGTCTGAACCGGAAGGCAGCACACCCCACACCCCACACCCACCCAGCCACCCAACAGAAGGGGCTTCACCTGCCAGATAGTGCTGTTGAAATGAATACATTCAGCTCACTTCACAATGCTATTCCATTCTTTTCTACTCTATTCTACAGAAAACTGGGACAAGTTATTGCAATGGGTATTTGATATAGTGATGTTTGCATTCCTCGTAAGTCAATAAAGGTTCAACCAGGCTGTCAAAGCTGATAACCCACATTAACATACAGTTATTACATCATTAAGAGTGAGTATTACCGTAGCTGCTGACGCATATCCTGTCTAGTTTTGGGGCGGCAGGAAGCCTAGTGGTTAGAGCAGGTAGCCTAGTGGTTAGAGCAGGTAGCCTAGTGGTTAGAGCAGGAAGCCTAGTGGTTAGAGCAGGTAGCCTAGTGGTTAGAGCAGGTAGCCTAGTGGTTAGAGCAGGTAGCCTAGTGGTTAGAGCAGGTAGCCTAGTGGTTAGAGCAGGTAGCCTAGTGGTTAGAGCAGGTAGCCTAGTGGTTAGAGCAGGTAGCCTACTGGTTAGAGCAGGTAGCCTACTGGTTAGAGCAGGTAGCCTAGTGGTTAGAGCAGGTAGCCTAGTGGTTAGAGCAGGTAGCCAGTGGTTAGAGCAGGTAGCCTAGTGGTTAGAGCAGGTAGCCTAGTGGTTAGAGCAGGTAGCCTAGTGGTTAGAGCAGGTAGCCAGTGGTTAGAGCAGGTAGCCTAGTGGTTAGAGCAGGTAGCCTAGTGGTTAGAGCAGGTAGCCTAGTGGTTAGAGCAGGTAACCTAGCGGTTAGAGCAGGTAGCCTAGCGGTTAGAGCAGGTAGCCTAGCGGTTAGAGCAGGTAGCCTAGCGGTTAGAGCAGGTAACCTAGCGGTTAGAGCAGGTAGCCTAGCGGTTAGAGCAGGTAGCCTAGCGGTTAGAGCAGGTAGCCTAGTGGTTAGAGCAGGTAGCCTAGTGGTTAGAGCAGGTAGCCTAGTGGTTAGAGCAGGAAGCCTAGTGGTTAGAGCAGGTAGCCAGTGGTTAGAGCAGGTAGACTAGTGGTTAGAGCAGGTAGACTAGTGGTTAGAGCAGGTAGCCTAGTGGTTAGAGCAGGTAGCCTAGTGGTTAGAGCAGGTAGCCTAGTGGTTAGAGGAGGTAGCCTAGTGGTTAGAGCAGGAAGCCTAGTGTTTAGAGCAGGTAGCCTAGTGGTTAGAGCAGGTAGCCTAGTGATTAGAGCAGGTAGCCTAGTGGTTAGAGCAGGTAGGTAGCCTAGTGGTTAGAGCAGGTAGCCAGTGGTTAGAGCAGGTAGCCTAGTGGTTAGAGCAGGAAGCCTAGTGGTTAGAGCAGGTAGCCTAGTGGTTAGAGCAGGTAGCCTAGTGGTTAGAGCAGGTAGCCTAGTGGTTAGAGCAGGAAGCCTAGTGATTAGAGCAGGTAGCCAGCCTAGTGGTTAGAGCAGGTAGGTAGCCAGCCTAGTGGTTAGAGCAGGTAGCCAGTGGTTAGAGCAGGTAGCCTAGTGGTTAGAGCAGGTAGCCTAGTGGTTAGAGCAGGTAGCCTAGTGGTTAGAGACAGGTAGCCTAGGGGTTAGAGCAGGTAGCCTAGTGGTTAGAGGCAGGTAGCCTAGTGGTTAGAGCAGGAAGCCTAGTGGTTAGAGCAGGTAGCCAGTTGTTAGAGCAGGTAGCCTAGTGGTTAGAGCAGGTAGCCTAGTGGTTAGAGCAGGTAGCCTAGTGGTTAGAGTAGGAAGCCTAGTGGTTAGAGCAGGTAGCCTAGTGGTTAGAGCAGGTAACCTAGTGGTTAGAGCAGGTAGCCTACTGGTTAGAGCAGGAAGCCTAGTGGTTAGAGCAGGTAGCCTAGTGGTTAGAGCAGGTAGCCTAGTGGTTAGAGCAGGTAGCCTAGTGGTTAGAGCAGGTAGCCTAGTGGTTAGAGCAGGTAACCTAGTGGTTAGAGCGTTGTGCCAGTAACTGAAAGGTTGCTAGATTGAATCCCCGAGCTGACAAGGTAAAAATCTGTCGTTCTCCCCCTGAACAAGGCAGTTAACCCGCTTTTCCCCAGTAGGTCATCATTGTAAAAGACAGATTTGTTAGTAGGGTACAGTTAGTAGGATACAGTTAGTAGGTTACAGTTAGTAGGATACAGTTAGTAGGATACAGTTAGTAGGATACAGTTAGTAGGTTACAGTTAGTAGGATACAGTTAGTAGGATACAGTGGGTAGGGTACAGTTAGTAGGGTACAGTTAGTAGGGTACAGTTAGTAGGGTACAGTTAGTAGGTTACAGTTAGTAGGATACAGTTAGTAGGATACAGTTAGTAGGTTACAGTTAGTAGGGTACAGTTAGTAGGATACAGTTAGTAGGGTTAGTAGGGTACAGTTAGTAGGGTACAGTTAGTAGGGTACAGTTAGTAGGATACAGTTAGTAGGATACAGTTAGTAGGGTACAGTTAGTAGGATACAGTTAGTAGGATACAGTAAGTAGGATACAGTTAGTAGGGTACAGTTAGTAGGGTACAGTTAGTACGATGCAGTTAGTAGGATACAGTTAGTAGGATACAGTTAGTAGGATACAATTAGTAGGGTACAGTTAGTAGGGTACAGTAAGTAGGGTACAGTTAGTAGGGTACAGTTAGTAGGGTACAGTTAGTAGGATACAGTTAGTAGGTTACAGTTAGTAGGGTACAGTTAGTAGGGTACAGTTAGTAGGATACAGTAAGTAGGATACAGTTAGTAGGGTACAGTTAGTAGGATACAGTTAGTAGGGTACAGTTAGTAGGATATAGTTAGTAGAGTCGAGTTAGTAGGAAACAGTTAGTAAGGTTCAGTTAGTAGGGTACAGTTAGTAGGGTACAGTTAGTAGGATACAGTTAGTAGGGCACAGTTAGTAGGATACAGTAAGTAGGGTACAGTTAGTAGGGTACAGTTAGTAGGGTACAGTTAGTAGGATACAGTTAGTAGGGTACAGTTAGTAGGGTACAGTTAGTAGGATACAGTTAGTAGGGTACAGTTAGTAGGATACAGTAAGTAGGGTACAGTTAGTAGGGTACAGTTAGTAGGGTACAGTTAGTAGGATACAGTTAGTAGGATACAGTTAGTAGGGTTAGTAGGATACAGTTAGTAGGGTACAGTTAGTAGGGTACAGTTAGTAGGATACAGTTAGTAGGTTACAGTTAGTAGGATACAGTTAGTAGGGTACAGTTAGTAGGATACAGTTAGTACGATGCAGTTAGTAGGATACAGTTAGTAGGATACAGTTAGTAGGGTACAGTTAGTAGGATACAGTTAGTAGGATACAGTTAGTAGGGTACAGTTAGTAGGGTACAGTTAGTAGGATACAGTTAGTAGGATACAGTTAGTAGGATACAGTTAGTAGGGTTAGTAGGGTACAGTTAGTAGGGTACAGTTAGTAGGATACAGTTAGTAGGTTACAGTTAGTAGGATACAGTTAGTAGGGTACAGTTAGTAGGATACAGTTAGTAGGATACAGTAAGTAGGATACAGTTAGTAGGGTACAGTTAGTAGGGTACAGTTAGTAGGATACAGTTAGTAGGGTACAGTTAGTAGGGTACAGTTAGTAGGATACAGTTAGTAGGTTACAGTTAGTAGGATACAGTTAGTAGGGTACAGTTAGTAGGATACAGTTAGTACGATGCAGTTAGTAGGATACAGTTAGTAGGATACAGTTAGTAGGATACAGTTAGTAGGGTACAGTTAGTAGGGTACAGTTAGTAGGATACAGTTAGTAGGATACAGTTAGTAGGAAACAGTTAGTAGGATACAGTTAGTAGGGTTAGTAGGGTACAGTTAGTAGGATACAGTTAGTAGGTTACAGTTAGTAGGATACAGTTAGTAGGGTACAGTTAGTAGGATACAGTAAGTAGGATACAGTTAGTAGGGTACAGTTAGTAGGGTACAGTTAGTAGGGTACAGTTAGTAGGATACAGTTAGTAGGATACAGTTAGTAGGTTACAGTTAGTAGGATACAGTTAGTAGGGTACAGTTAGTAGGGTACAGTTAGTAGGATACAGTTAGTAGGATACAGTTAGTAGGTTACAGTTAGTAGGATACAGTTAGTAGGGTACAGTTAGTAGGGTACAGTAAGTAGGGTACAGTTAGTAGGGTACAGTTAGTAGGGTACAGTTAGTAGGATACAGTTAGTAGGGTACAGTTAGTAGGGTACAGTTAGTAGGATACAGTTAGTAGGGTACAGTTAGTAGGATACAGTTAGTAGGGTACAGTTAGTAGGGTACAGTTAGTAGGATACAGTTAGTAGGGTACAGTTAGTAGGATACAGTAAGTAGGATACAGTTAGTAGGGTACAGTTAGTAGGATACAGTTAGTAGGATACAGTTAGTAGGGTTAGTAGGATACAGTTAGTAGGATACAGTTAGTAGGATACAGTTAGTAGAGTACAGTTAGTAGGGTACAGTTAGTAGGATACAGTTAGTAGGTTACAGTTAGTAGGATACAGTTAGTAGGGTACAGTTAGTAGGATACAGTTAGTAGGGTACAGTTAGTAGGATACAGTTAGTACGATGCAGTTAGTACGATGCAGTTAGTAGGATACAGTTAGTAGGATACAATTAGTAGGATACAGTTAGTAGGATACAGTTAGTAGGATACAGTTAGTAGGATACAGTTAGTAGGATACAGTTAGTAGGTTACAGTTAGTAGGATACAGTTAGTAGGAAACAGTTAGTAGGATACAGTTAGTAGGTTACAGTTAGTAGGATACAGTTAGTAGGATACAGTTAGTAGGATACAGTTGGTAGGTTACAGTTGGTAGGTTACAGTTGGTAGGTTACAGTTGGTAGGATACAGTTAGTAGGATACAGTTAGTAGGATACAGTTAGTAGGATACAGTTAGTAGGTTAAAAGGCAATATGCTGTAATACACCTGGCTGGGAACTGGACCTTTATACTGTGACAGTAGATACATATTTGTATTGTTGTGATGGATCAGAGTAGTTCCTTTTCAGATGTGGTTGGGTTTTAGACATTCTCGCTGTCTCTGTCTCTGTCTCTCTGTCTCTATGTCTCTCTGTCTCTCTGTCTCTCTGTCTCTCTGTCTCTATGTCTATGTCTCTCTCTCTCTCTATGTCTATGTCTCTCTCTCTCTATGTCTATGTCTCTGTCTCTGTCTCTCTCTCTCTCTCTCTCTCTGTCTCTGTCTCTCTCTCTCTCTATGTCTATGTCTCTCTCTCTCTGTCTCTATGTCTATGTCTCTCTCTCGCTGTCTCTGTCTCTCTCTCTCTCTATGTCTATGTCTCTCTCTCTCTATGTCTATGTCTATGTCTCTGTCTCTCTCTCTCTCTCTGTCTCTGTCTCTCTCTATGTCTATGTCTCTCTCTCTCTGTCTCTATGTCTATGTCTCTATGTCTCTCTGTCTCTGTCTCTATGTCTATGTCTCTATGTCTCTCTGTCTCTGTCTCTATGTCTCTGTCTCGCTGTCTCTGTCTCTCTCTCTCTCTATGTCTATGTCTATGTCTCTGTCTCTCTCTTTCTCTGTCTCTCTCTGTCTCTTTCTCTCTTTTGTTCTGTCTCTATGTCTCTGTCTCTGTCTCTCTGTCTCTGTCTCTCTGTCTCTGTCTCTGTCTCTCTATGTCTCTGTCTCTGTCTCTGTCTCTCTATGTCTATGTCTCTGTCTCTCTCGCTCTCTCTATGTCTATGTCTATGTCTCTCACTCTCTCTCTCTCTCTCTCTTTCTCTGTCTCTCTCTGTCTCTCTCTCTTTCGTTCTCTCTCTCTCAATTTCAACTAAATTCAATTGAAGGGTTTTACTGGCGTGGGAAACGTATGTTTACATTGCCAAAGCAAGTGAAATAAATAATAAACAAAAGTGAAATAACATCTGGTGCTCCTTAGTGGCGCAGAGGTCTAAGGCATTGTAACATCACAGTGCTAGAGGCGTCACTACAGACCCTGGTTCGATTACAGGCTGTATCACAACCGGCCGTGATTGGGAGTCCCATAATTAGGCACAATTGTCCCAGCGACGTCGGGGTTTGGCCCGGGGTTGGCCGTCTTTGTAAATAAGAATTTGTTCTTAACTGACTTGCCTAGTTAAATCAAGGTTGAAATAAATAAATAATAAAATAAATAAACAAAAATGTACAGTAAACATTACACTCACAAAATGTCCAAAAGAATAAGGGAAAGGGGGAGACCTAGTCAGTTGTACAACTGAATGCCTTCAACTGAAACGTGTCTTCAGCATTTAACCCATGGGAAATATGGGTCTCTAATATGGTCACACATTTGGCAGGAGGTTAGGAAGTGCAGCTCAGTGTCCACCTCATTTTGTGGGCAGTATGCACAGCGACATTTCTCAATAGCAAGGCTATACTCACCGAGTCTCTCTCTGAACACAAGTAATTTAAAATGACATGGTGAGATGATAAATATTTTAATAAAGTAGTCCATCATGATCTGAGCTGTTTGAATGGAGTCCTACGGAGGGCGCCATCGCACCCTGAGCATACGATCACCACTCTCCCGACCACCCAGGTCTCCACATAACCCTGCAACACTTTCAGCACGTGGAGAGAGAGGGGAGGGACAACTCCACTGGCTCACGGTCTCGGTATAAATACCGTCAAAAAGTCCCGTTCACGTTGTAGTCGACACCAGACACAGTACTGACAAGGGACGCAGGCATCAGAGAGGAGAAACGGATTTATTACGCTCCGATTATCTGCTGTTTTCTATTATTGATGTGTGTGCGCACTCTTCTAACAACGTGGAGCTCTCTATAGCGGACTGTCCGTCAACTGACTTCAATGAAGGAGAGAATATCTAGTCAGAAAGTATCTGTTAAATCCGGGATGGATCCTAGTCAGATTGTGAAGTGTAAAATAGTTGTGGTCGGGGACAGTCAATGTGGGAAGACTGCTCTACTACACGTTTTTGCAAAGGATATCTTCCCAGAAGTGAGTTCAAAGAAATGGATGCTTGCTTGATAGCTAAATGTAACAAAAGTTTGTTATAACTAATTAATACTACTACTACTAATAATAATTGTTATTACTTGTCTATAATTATCTATGATTGTCTCTTTTTTCTTTAGAGTTACATGCCCACAGTGTTCGAGAATTACACGGCCAGTTTTGAAATAGACACGAAAAGAATAGAGCTCAGCCTATGGGACACGTCAGGTAATAAGCCATTTCATTTCTTCAATCTGCAGATCTATGTTTACTATAGCTCTATGACCCAGTCTCCCCTAATATAATATTTAGCTTAGATATATATAACCTGGGTAAATATATATAACCTGGGTAAATATATATAACCTGGGTAAATATATATAACCTGGGTAAATATATATAACCTGGGTAAATATATATAACCTGGGTAAATGTAACCTGGGTAAATATATATAACCTGGGTAAATGTATATAACCTGGGTAAATATATATAACCTGGGTAAATATATATAACCTGGGTAAATGTATATAACCTGGGTAAATATATATAACCTGGGTAAATGTAACCTGGGTAAATATATATAACCTGGGTAAATATATATAACCTGGGTAAATATATATAACCTGGGTAAATGTAACCTGGGTAAATATATATATAACCTGGGTAAATGTATATAACCTGGGTAAATATATATAACCTGGGTAAATGTAACCTGGGTAAATATATATAACCTGGGTAAATGTGTATAACCTGGGTAAATGTATATAACCTGGGTAAATGTATATAACCTGGGTAAATATATATAACCTGGGTAAATGTATATAACCTGGGTAAATGTATATAACCTGGGTAAATGTGTATATAACCTGGGTAAATGTATATAACCTGGGTGAATGTTTATATAACCTGGGTAAATGTATATAACCTGGGTAAATGTATATAACCTGGGTAAATGTGTATAACCTGGGTAAATGTGTATAACCTGGGTAAATGTATATAACCTGGGTAAATATATATAACCTGGGTAAATATATATAACCTGGGTAAATATATATAACCTGGGTAAATGCAGGATAAATGATTTATTTATTGTTTGCCTTAGACTTCCATGATGCCCATTGATCACAGTTGCTGTCCATTAGAAATGCAGCTGCCAGGCATGTCAGGACCTGATGGTCTCACAGTGTCATAGAGGAATGCATGTCATACTGGAATGCATGTCATGGAGGAATGCATGTCATGGATGTCATGGAGGGATACATCTGTTGACAGGGATGAATATTTCATTTTAATGAAACTAAATGATCTATTATTTATTATCAAGTTGTGGTTTGTTACATTCTTAGAAGAAGTCATGATGCTACTGTGGAATGCTAGGGATGGACCAGCTGGTTGAACCATTCAGACAGACACCGCTGACCAAATGTTCTACCATGCTTCTCCAGCCATCTCCCCTCAACAAAGACACCATGCAGCCAATCAGTAACAGTGAGAAGACTGTCCTCCCTCTAGACAAACTTCTGTACCTGGTGCAGTTTATTAGTCTTCTACTGGCCTCTTCCAGTAGACTGGTTTCTAGTGTTGAGGAGTTAACCTCATGGGATCTCCATCCATGCTGGAAGTCTGGAAGTAATTATGTGTTGTACCCCCACTCTCCCCCAGCCTGATCCCTAGCCCTCTCCCTTCCGTACCCCCACTCTCCCCCAGCCTGATCCCTAGCCCTCTCCCTTCCGTACCCCCACTCTCCCCCAGCCTGATCCCTAGCCCTCTCCCTTCCGTACCCCCACTCTCCTCCAGCCTGATCCCCAGCCCTCTCCCTTCCGTACCCCCACTCTCCTCCAGCCTGATCCCTAGCCCTCTCCCTTCCGTACCCCCACTCTCCCCCAGCCCAATCCCTAGCCCTCTCCCTTCCGTACCCCCACTCTCCCCCAGCCCAATCCCTAGCCCTCTCCCTTCCGTACCCCCACTCTCCCCCAGTCTGATCCCTCTCCCTTCCGTACCCCCACTCTCCTCCAGCCTGATCCCCAGCCCTCTCCGTCCGTAACCCCACTCTCCCCCAGCCTGATCCCTCTCCCTTCCGTACCCCCACTCTCCTCCAGCCTGATCCCCAGCCCTCTCCCTTCCGTACCCCCACTCTCCTCCAGCCTGATCCCTAGCCCTCTCCCTTCCGTACCCCCACTCTCCTCCAGCCTGATCCCCAGCCCTCTCCCTTCCGTAGCTCCACTCTCCCCTAGCCCTCTCCCTTCCGTAGCTCCACTCTCCCCTAGCCCTCTCCCTTCCGTAGCTCCACTCTCCCCTAGCCCTCTCCCTTCTGTAGCTCCACTCTCCCCTAGCCCTCTCCCTTCCGTAGCTCCACTCTCCCCTAGCCCTCTCCCTTCCATTGCTCCACACTCCCCTAGCCCAATCCCCAGCCCTCTCCCTTCCGTAGCTCCAATCTCCCCTAGCCCTCTCTATTCCGTTGCTCCACACTCCCTCAGCCCTCTCCCTGCTTAAGCCCAGGTCTGCAAACCTTTAGCCTCTATGCTTCCCCCTCAGCTGTCCCCTGCCTGGACTGTGGTGGAGGTGGTAGTGCAAGCTGGGGCTCTGTTGCCGAGTGGGTCTGTTTGTCTGTCTGGTTGGCTGGCTGGCTGTAGACGGACTGGCTGTCTGCCTAATTGGCTGTAGAGACACTGTCTTCCTGTCCGGTTGGCTGTAGAGGGACTGTCTGTCTGCCTGGTTGGCTGTAAAAGGACTGTCTTCCTGTCTGGTTGGCTGTAGAGGGACTGTCTGCCTGTAGTGTAGTGTAGAGGGACTGTCTGCCTGTTTGTCTGTCTGCATGTAATGTGGAGGGACTGTTTCTGCCTGTAGTGTAGTGTAGAGGGACTGTCTGCCTGCCTGTAGTGTAGAGGGACTGTCTGTCTGCCTGTTTGTCTGTCCGTCTGCCTGTAGTGTAGAGGGACTTTATCTCTGCCTGTAGTGTAGAGGGACTGTCTGTCTGTAGTGTAGTGTAGAGGGACTGTCTGTCTGTAGTGTAGTGTAGAGGGACTGTCTGCCTGTAGTGTAGAGGGACTGTCTGTCTGTAGTGTAGTGTAGAAGGACTGTTTGTCTGTAGTGTAGTGTAGAGGGACTGTCTGTAGTGTAGTGTAGAGGGACTGTCTGTCTGTAGTGTAGTGTAGAGGGACTGTCTGTCTGTAGTGTAGTGTAGAGGGACTGTCTGTCTGTAGTGTAGTGTAGAGGGACTGTCTGTCTGTAGTGTAGTGTAGAGGGACTTTATCTCTGTCTGTAGTGTAGTGTAGAGGGACTGTCTGTAGTGTAGTGTAGTGTAGTGTAGAGGGACTGTCTGTCTGTAGTGTAGTGTAGAGGGACTGTCTGTAGTGTAGTGTAGAGGGACTTTATCTCTGTCTGTAGTGTAGTGTAGAGGGACTGTCTGTCTGTAGTGTAGTGTAGAGGGACTGTCTGTCTGTCTGTAGTGTAGAGGGACGGTTTGTCTGTAGTGTAGAGGGACTGTCTGTCTGTAGTGTAGAGTAGAGGGACTGTCTGTCTGTAGTGTAGTTTAGAGGGACTGTCTGTCTGTAGTGTAGTGTTGAGGGACTGTTTGTCTGTAGTGTAGTGTAGAGGGACTGTCTGTAGTGTAGTGTAGTGTAGTGTAGTGTAGTGTAGTGTAGTGTAGTGTAGTGTAGTGTAGTGTAGAGGGACTGTCTGTCTGTCTGTCTTTCTGCTAATTTCTTCAGTAGGTCTCCTGAGCCTTTCCTAGGCACGACTCTGTGATTGGCTCAGCTTCAGTGGGCAAACACAGAGCTGGTCTGAGACTGTGTGTGTGTGTGTGTGTGTGTGTGTGTGTGTGTGTGTGTGTGTGTGTGTGTGTGTGTGTGTGTGTGTATCCCCTAATGGATACCCCTCTTTTATTCAGTAGGGCCTCTTAGCTACTGGCTTATCCCATGCCTCCATTGCCTCTATCCAGGCTTTAACAAGGTAGAGACACCTGAGCTCTGCTCATTACCAGGAATGAGCTGCACATTGATGGGCTCTGCCTCCCTGTCCTCTTTGTTTTCAAGCAGGAATAGAGGAAGGGAAGGAGCATAGCCAAACAGGAGTGGAGGTGCAGCAGACTAACACAAATTCTCACAGTAAAAATGAAAAAGTAAGCTACTGGATATATAGAATAGAACACAACCCAGTAATACAGTATAGTATATAACACAACCCAGTAATACAGTATAGAGCACAACCCAGTAATATAGTATAGTATAGAACACAACCCAGTAATACAGTATATAACACAACCCAGTAATACAGTATAGAACACAACCCAGTAATACAGTATAGAGCACAACCCAGTAATATAGTATAGTATAGAACACAACCCAGTAATATAGTATAGTATAGAACACAACCCAGTAATATAGTATAGTATAGAACACAACCCAGTAATACAGTATATAACACAACCCAGTAATACAGTATAGAGCACAACCCAGTAATATAGTATAGTATAGAACACAACCCAGTAATACAGTATATAACACAACCCAGTAATACAGTATAGTATAGAACACAACCCAGTAATATAGTATAGAACACAACCCAGTAATATAGTATAGAACACAACCCAGTAATATAGTATAGTATATAACACAACCCAGTAATACAGTATAGAACACAACCCAGTAATATAGTATAGTATATAACACAACCCAGTAATATAGTATAGAACACAACCCAGTAATATAGTATAGAACACAACCCAGTAATATAGTATAGTATAGAACACAACCCAGTAATATAGTATAGTATAGAACACAACCCAGTAATATAGTATAGAACACAACCCAGTAATACAGCATAGTATATAACACAACCCAGTAATATAGTATAGAACACAACCCAGTAATACAGTATAGAACACAACCCAGTAATATAGTATAGAACACAACCCAGTAATACAGTATAGAACACAACCCAGTAATACAGTATAGTATAGAACACAACCCAGTAATATAGTATAGAACACAACCCAGTAATATAGTATAGAACACAACCCAGTAATATAGTATAGAACACAACCCAGTAATATAGTATAGAACACAACCCAGTAATATAGTATAGAACACAACCCAGTAATATAGTATAGAGCACAACCCAGTAATATAGTATAGAACACAACCCAGTAATATAGTATAGAACACAACCCTGTAATACAGTATAGAGCACAACCCAGTAATATAGTATAGAACACAACCCAGTAATACAGTATAGTATAGAACACAACCCAGTAATACAGTATAGTATAGAACACAACCCTGCAATACAGTATAGTATAAAACACAACCCTGCAATACAGTATAGTATAAAACACAACCCAGTAATACAGTATAGTATAGAACACAACCCAGTAATATAGTATAGAACACAACCCAGTAATATAGTATAGAACACAACCCTGCAATACAGTATAGTATAGAACACAACCCAGTAATATAGTATAGAGCACAACCCAGTAATATAGTATAGAACACAACCCAGTAATATAGTATAGAACACAACCCAGTAATATAGTATAGTATATAACACAACCCAGTAATATAGTATAGAACACAACCCAGTAATATAGTATAGAACACAACCCAGTAATATAGTATAGTATATAACACAACCCAGTAATATAGTATAGAACACAACCCAGTAATATAGTATATAACACAACCCAGTAATATAGTATAGTATAGAACACAACCCAGTAATATAGTATAGTATAGAACACAACCCAGTAATATAGTATATAACACAACCCAGTAATATAGTATAGTATAGAACACAACCCAGTAATATAGTATAGTATAGAACACAACCCAGTAATACAGCATAGTATATAACACAACCCAGTAATATAGTATAGAACACAACCCAGTAATACAGTATAGAACACAACCCAGTAATACAGTATAGAACACAACCCAGTAATATAGTATAGAACACAACCCAGTAATATAGTATAGTATATAACACAACCCAGTAATACAGTATAGAACACAACCCAGTAATACAGTATAGTATAGAACACAACCCAGTAATATAGTATAGAACACAACCCAGTAATATAGTATAGTATAGAACACATCCCAGTAATATAGTATAGAACACAACCCAGTAATATAGTATAGAACACAACCCAGTAATATAGTATAGAACACAACCCAGTAATATAGTATAGAGCACAACCCAGTAATATAGTATAGAACACAACCCAGTAATATAGTATAGAACACAACCCAGTAATATAGTATAGAACACAACCCTGTAATACAGTATAGAACACAACCCAGTAATATAGTATAGAACACAACCCTGTAATACAGTATAGAGCACAACCCAGTAATATAGTATAGAACACAACCCAGTAATATAGTATAGAACACAACCCAGTAATATAGTATAGAACACAACCCTGTAATACAGTATAGAACACAACCCAGTAATATAGTATAGAACACAACCCTGTAATACAGTATAGAGCACAACCCAGTAATATAGTATAGAACACAACCCAGTAATATAGTATAGAACACAACCCAGTAATACAGTATAGTATAGAACACAACCCAGTAATACAGTATAGTATAGAACACAACCCTGCAATACAGTATAGTATAAAACACAACCCTGTAATACAGTATAGTATAGAACACAACCCTGTAATACAGTATAGTATAGAACACAACCCTGCAATACAGTATAGTATAAAACACAACCCAGTAATACAGTATAGTATAGAACACAACCCAGTAATATAGTATAGAACACAACCCAGTAATACAGTATAGTATAGAACACAACCCTGTAATACAGTATAGTATAGAACACAACCCTGCAATACAGTATAGTATAAAACACAACCCAGTAATACAGTATAGTATAGAACACAACCCAGTAATATAGTATAGAGCACAACCCAGTAATACAGTATAGTATAGAACACAACCCAGTAATACAGTATAGAACACAACCCAGTAATATAGTATAGTATAGAACACAACCCTGTAATACAGTATAGTATAGAACACAACCCTGCAATACAGTATAGTATAAAACACAACCCAGTAATATAGTATAGAACACAACCCAGTAATATAGTATAGAACACAACCCAGTAATATAGTATAGAGCACAACCCAGTAATATAGTATAGAGCACAACCCAGTAATATAGTATAGAGCACAACCCAGTAATATAGTATAGAACACAACCCTGCAATACAGTATAGTATAGAACGCAACCCAGTAATATAGTATAGAGCACAACCCAGTAATATAGTATAGAACACAACCCAGTAATATAGTATAGAACACAACCCAGTAATACAGTATAGAACACAACCCAGTAATACAGTATAGTATATAACAACCCAGTAATACAGTATAGTATATAACAACCCAGTAATACAGTATAGTATAGAACACAACCCAGTAATACAGTATAGTATATAACAACCCAGTAATACAGTATAGTATAGAACACAACCCAGTAATACAGTATAGTATAGAACACAATACAGTATAGTAAATTACATAAAATGTTATTAGTCACATGCGCCGAATACAACAGGTGTAGACCTTACAGTGAAATGTTTACTTACGAGCCCCCAACCAACAATGCAGTTTCAAATAATACGGACAAGAATAAGAGATAAAAGTAACAAGTAATTAAAGAGCAGCAGTAAAACAACAATAGCGAGACTATATACAGGTGGGTACCGGTACAGAATCAATGTGCAGGGGCACCGGTTAGTTGAGGTAGTATGTACAGAGTTAATTAAAGTGACTATGCATAGATGACAACAGAGAGTAGCAGCGGTGTAAAGAGGGGGGGGGGGGCAATGCAAATATTCTGGGTAGCCATTTGATT
Organism: Salmo trutta; assembly: GCF_901001165.1. Lineage (NCBI taxonomy): Eukaryota > Metazoa > Chordata > Actinopteri > Salmoniformes > Salmonidae > Salmo > Salmo trutta. The sequence goes on along the minus strand of NW_021823073.1, from coordinate 3,036,982 downwards.
AGATGTTCAGGAGTCTTATGGCTTGGGGGTAGAAGCTGTTTAGAAGCCTCTTGGACCTAGACTTGGCGCTCCAGTACCGCTTGCCATGTGGTAGCAGAGAGAACAGTCTATGACTAGGGTGGCTGGAGACTTTGACAATTTTTAGGGCCTTCCTCTGACACCGCCTGGTATAGATGTCCTGGATAGCAGGAAGCTTGGCCCCAGTGATGTACTGGGCCGTTCGCACTACCCTATGTAGTGCCTTGTGGTCAGAGGCCAAGCAGTTGCCATACCAGGCAGTGATGCAATCAGTCAGGATGCTCTCGATAGTGCAGCTGTAGAACCTTTTGAGGATCTGAGGACCCATGCCAAATCTTTTCAGTCTCCTGAGAGGGGAATAGGTTTTGTCGTGCCCTCTTCACAGCTGTCTTGGTCTGCTTGGACCATGTTAGTTTGTTGGTGATGTGGACACTAAGGAACTTGAAGCTCTCAACCTGCTCCACTACAGCCCCATCGATGAGAATGGGGGTGTGCTCAGTCCTCTTTTTCCTGTAGTCCACAATCATCTCCTTTGTCTTGATCACGTTGAGGGAGAGGTTGTTGTCCTTGCACCACACGGCCAGGTCACTGACCTCCTCCCTATAGGCTGTCTTGTTGTTGTTGGTGATCAGGCCTACCACTGTTGTGTCATCGGCAAATTTAATGATGGTGTTGGAGTTGTGCCTGGCCGTGCAGGCCTGAGTGAACAGTGAGTACAGGAGGGGACTGAGCACGCACCCCTGAGGGGCCCCTGTGTTGAGGATCAGCATGGCGGATGTGTTGCCTACCCTTACCACCTGGGGGCGGCCGGTCAGGAAGTCCAGGATCCAGTTGCAGAGGGAGGTGTTTAGTCCCAGAGTCCTTAGCTTATTGATGAGCTTTCAGGGCACTATGGGGTTGAACACTGAGCTGTAGTCAATGAATAGCATTCTCACGTAGGTGTTCCTTTTGTCCAGGTGGGAAAGAGCAGTGTGGAGTGCAATAGAGATTGCATCATCTGTGGATCTGTTGGGGCGGTATGCAAATTGGAGTGGGTCTAGGGTTTCTGGGATAATGGTGTTGATGTGAGCCATGACCAGCCTTTCAAAGCACTTCATGGCTACAGATGTGAGTGCTACGGGTCTGTAGTCATTTAGGCAGGTTACCTTAGTGTTCTTGGGCAATGGGGCTATGGTGGTATGCTTAAAACATGTTGGTATTACAGACTCGGACAGGGAGGGGTTGAAAATGTAAGTGAAGACACTTGCCAGTTGGTCAGCACATGCTCACAGTACACGTCCTGGTAATCCATCTAGTATATAACACAACCCAGTCATACAGCATAGTATAGTATAGAACACAGCCCAGTAATACAGCATAGTATAGAACACAACCTAGTAATACAGCATAGTATGGTATATAACACAGCTCAGTAATACAATATAGTATAGTAAAGAACACAACCCAGTAAAATAGTATAGAACACAACCCAGTAATACAATATAGTATAGTATATAACACAACCCAGTAATACAATATAGTATAGTATAGAACACAGCCCAGTAATACAGTATAGTATAGAACTCAACCCAGTGTAACGGCTGTCGTAGAGAGGGGACCAAAGCGCAGCGTGTTGATTGCTCATGATGAATATTTATTTTAACTCAGAACACTAAAGAAAAAATAACAAAGAGAAAATGAAAGCGCACAGTTCTGTCAGGTACATAAACTAAACAGAAGACAACTACCCACAAACACAGGTGGGGAAAAAAACCTACCTAAGTATGATCTCCAATTAGAGACAATGAGGACTAGCTGCCTCTAATTGGAGATCATCACAAAAAACAACAACATAGAAATAGAAAACTAGAACCCAAAACATAGAAATACAAAACATAGAAAAACAGAAAACACCCCCTGTCACGCCCTGACCTACTCTACCATAGAAAATAACATTGTACTATGGTCAGGACGTGACACCCAGTAATAAAATATAGTATAGAACACAGCCCAGTAATACAGTATAGTATAGTATATAACACAACCCAGTAAAACAATATAGTATAGTATAGAACACAGCCCAGTAATACAATATAGTATAGTATAGTATAGTATAGTATAGTATAGTATAGAACACAACCCAGTAACAGGCCTTCCACTCACATATGGATATAAAGCAGTGGTATTCAAAGTCAGGTTCACGACCCCTAGTGGGGGAATTTCAGTTGGGTCGCAAAATAAAAGGATTACAAAAATTAGAAGTACAAATTATTTTACTGCCTTGCTCAAGGGCAGAACGGCACATTTTTACACAAGCAACATTTTGGTTACTGTCCCAACGCTTTAACCGCTAGGCTACCTGCTGCCCTCCTAGAAAATGGACAGATTTTAAAGGTTTGTCATTAGATATGTGGTGGGGGTAAAATGGGTGCCCCAGAAATGCTGGCGAAAAAAATGGGGTCCCTGCTGAAAAATGTAAATACCACTGACATAAAGCTATTGAACCCATATCAACTCACTAGCCTAACTCTTAAATAAAGGGGGCAGGCAGACAGCCAATCACCTTAGCAAACTGCCTCAGACACACACCTCCACTTTCAACATCCAAGGAGAGACGCAATGAAAGAAATGTTGCGAAGAAACATTTCAACACCCCGTAGCCCAGCCGGCAGGCCTCTAACCTTTACCCCTGAAGGTGAAGGAGCACAAAGAGGACAAATGGGAGTTAATAACTTCCCAGGACATTACCTTAATGACCTCCATTTGGTTGTTACCCCCTGACTGTGTCTGTGGTTCATTAACTGCATCACAGATAAACAGAGAACAAATGCGCCAGGGTCAGTCCACCACCACCTCGTACTGTAGGGAGTCCTGGGAGGGGCAGGGGGTTGTGGGTTCCTTCCTGGGAGGGGCAGGGGGTTGTGGGTTCCTTCCTGGGAGGGTCAGGGGTCAGTGGGATGTGGGTTCCTTCCTGGGAGGGGCAGGGGGATGTGGGTTCCTTCCTGGGAGGGGCAGGGGGATGTGGGTTCCTTCCTGGGAGGGGCAGGGGGATGTGGGTTCCTTCCTGGGAGGGTCAGGGGGATGTGGGTTCCTTCCTGGGAGGGGCAGGGGGATGTGGGTTCCTTCCTGGGAGGGTCAGGGGGATGTGGGTTCCTTCCTGGGAGGGGAAGGGGGATGTGGGTTCCTTCCTGGGAGGGGCAGGGGGATGTGAGTTCCTTCCTGGGAGGGTCAGGGGGATGTGGGTTCCTTCCTGGGAGGGTCAGGGGGATGTGGGTTCCTTCCTGGGAGGGGCAGGGGGATGTGGGTTCCTTCTTGGGAGGGTCAGGGGGATGTGGGTTCCTTCCTGGGAAGGGCAGGGGGATGTGCGTTCCTTCATGGGAGGGTCAGGGGTCAGTGGGATGTGGGTTCCTTCCTGGGAGGGTCAGGGGGATGTGCGTTCCTTCCTGGGAGGGTCAGGGGTCAGTGGGATGTGGGTTCCTTCCTGGGAGGGTCAGGGGCTTGTGGGTTCCTTCCTGGGAGGGTCAGGGGGTTGTGCGTTTCAGTCTGGGAGGGTCAGGGGTCAGTGGGATGTGGGTTCCTTCCTGGGAGGGTCAAAGGGTTGTGGGTTTCAGTTTGGAAGGGTCAGCGGGGGCTCCAGTTCCACAGATGCCTGAGTTCCTGCCCCCCAACTGCTCCCTGGGAAGACAAACGGCAGAGGGAAACATATTGATTAGTGCTGGGGCTGCTGAGTTAGTTAGGGAGATTTCAAAGGGGGGAGTGAATCCCACAGCTGCTAGCCTGCAGGCTCCTCCATATCAATCACATGCTGAGAAGAAGAGGGAGGATGGGGAGGAGGAGGACGGGGGATGAGGAGGGGTGCTAGATACCGGGGATAAAGCTAGAGCTGAGCTGGGCTTATCTGCAGGAGCCATTCTCCCCAGGGCCGGATTTGGGAGCACCTACCTCCAGGGGGCCTTTCCTGCAATTGAAAACATTTTGCCATGGGACAGAGAGAAACATTTGCAGTTTTATCATGAGGCTAAGAGAAAATGTTGCAGTTTTCAAGTGAATTTCCTGCAATTCTACACATTTTGCCATGGCTCCTGTCATGTTCATATGCCATATGAGGGGCCCCTCCCCTTGAGGTAGCGGGACCCAGGGCACGTGCCCTGCGTGCCCGTTCGTAGATCCGTCCCTCATTCTCCCCCATTGGTATATTGACCCATCTGGGAGGTTTGGAGGAAGTGGTCCTCAAGGTGTTTGTTGCTTTGTACCTGAGGCATCGATTCAGATGTGACTTATTTCAACAATATTACCTGTTCATTTTCTAAAGGAATACAGTGGGAGACTGTTTAGAAATGAAGGGCAATGAAAGATCCTCAGAGCCAGCTGGTTGCCGTCCTGTCTCCTCCCTCTCTCCCTGCCTCCACACACGCCTCCCACATGACTGCTGTGTGATTCAGCGGCTGAGACAGGATGATGGATTGACTACTAGCGCGTTTGTTGACACTGTTGTAGGCCGGCCGTGCTCCGTGCACGCTGAACGCTTTGAGCCAGCCTATAGGAGGGAGACAGCAGCTGGTTCAGCTCGACACAAAGAGGCCAGTGACACTCAGAGAGACGACCGTCAGGGTGCTGGACCTTTCAGATGTTACACAGGCACCATTCACATTCCTCCACTGACTCGAATGCAAAGCATCTATTCTGAATCCCAGCCTGGATCCTGTGTGTTTCTGCAGTCAGTTGTTCAGGGGCTGCTGCCTGTCCACTCTGGCTTCTAGACAGCTGAGATGGGCTCTGCTTTAGCAAGCCCCCGTGCCTTCCCTTCTACACACCACGGTCAGCAGCCAGCCTTTGTTGCCTGGATCGGATCAATTTCTGGAGCTCGGCGAATTGGAGCTGCATGTTTCACATTCCGGGGACGAAAGGTTGCTACTTGCTACTGAACAAAGAGCCCTTTTGTAAACGCTGAGATCTTTCGGCAAACTTAAGAGGAGTGGTGCATATTTCCGTAAGGTCTTACGTTGTTAACCTGAAAGAAAACTCAATCAAATTAGTTTTTGCATGACTGTGAGGACTTGCCTTAAATCAGCTGTACTGTGTACTTATTTACACTGTGTGACCTGGGTAACTGAATCATTTACACTGTGTGACCTGGGTAACTGAATCATTTACACTGTGTGACCTGGGTAACTGAATCATTTACACTGTGTGACCTGGGGTAACTGAATCATTTACACTGTGTGACCTGGGTAACTGAATCATTTACACTGTGTGACCTGGGTAACTGAATCATATAGACTGTGTGATCTGAGTAACTGAATCATTTACACTGTGTGACCTGGGTAACTGAATCATTTACACTGTGTGACCTGGGTAACTGAATCATATAGACTGTGTGATCTGAGTAACTGAATCATTTACACTGTGTGACCTGGGGTAACTGAATCATTTACACTGTGTGACCTGGGTAACTGAATCATATAGACTGTGTGACCTGGAGTAACTGAATCATATAGACTGCGTGACCTGAGTAACTGAATCATTTACACTGTGTGACCTGGGTAACTGAATCATATAGACTGTGTGACCTGAGTAACTGAATCATATAGACTGTGTGACCTGAGTAACTGAATCATTTACACTGTGTGACCTGGGATAACTGAATCATTTACACTGTGTGACCTGGGGTAATTGAATCATTTACAATGTGTGACCTGGGTAACTGAATCATATAGACTGTGTGACCTGGGTAACTGAATCATTTACACTGTGTGACCTGGGGTAACTGAATCATTTACATTGTGTGACCTGGGGTAACTGAATCATATACACTGTGTGACCTGGGGTAACTGAATCATTTACACTGTGTGACCTGGGGAAACTGAATCATTTACACTGTGTGACCTGGGGTAACTGAATCATTTACACTGTGTGACCTGGGTAACTGAATCATTTACACTGTGTGACCTGGCTAACTGAATCATTTACACTGTGTGACCTGGGTAACTGAATCATATAGACTGTTGTGATCTGAGTAACTGAATCATTTGCACTGTGTGACCTGGGGTAACTGAATCATTTACACTGTGTGACCTGGGTAACTGAATCATATAGACTGTGTGACCTGGAGTAACTGAATCATATAGACTGCGTGACCTGAGTAACTGAATCATTTACACTGTGTGACCTGGGTAACTGAATCATATAGACTGTGTGACCTGAGTAACTGAATCATATAGACTGTGTGACCTGAGTAACTGAATCATTTACACTGTGTGACCTGGGTAACTGAATCATATAGACTGTGTGACCTGGAGTAACTGAATCATATAGACTGCGTGACCTGAGTAACTGAATCATTTACACTGTGTGACCTGGGTAACTGAATCATATAGACTGTGTGACCTGAGTAACTGAATCATATAGACTGTGTGACCTGAGTAACTGAATCATTTACACTGTGTGACCTGGGGTAACTGAATAATTTACACTGTGTGACCTGGGTAACTGAATCATATAGACTGTGTGACCTGGGTAACTGAATCATATACACTGTGTGACCTGGGGTAACTGAATCATTTACACTGTGTGACCTGGGTAACTGAATCATATACACTGTGTGACCTGGGGTAACTGAATCATTTACACTGTGTGACCTGGGGAAACTGAATCATTTACACTGTGTGACCTGGGGTAACTGAATCATTTACACTGTGTGACCTGGGTAACTGAATCATCTCTCTCTCTCTCTCTCTCTCTCTCTCTCTCTCTCTCTCTCTCTCTCTCTCTCTCTCTCTCTCTCTCTCTCTCTCTCTCTCTCTCTCTCTCTCTCTCTCTCTCTGTCATTGTTCACCTCTCACATTGACACACACTCCTTGCATTAGGGCCTTTTTCTTAAGTGGCATGCTTGAGGTTGATGGGATTCAGAGGTCTGGCAGCAGGACTTGAGGTTGATGGGATTCAGAGGTCTGGCAGCAGGACTTGAGGTTGATGGGATTCAGAGGTCTGGCAGCAGGACTTGAGATTGATGGGATTCAGAGGTCTGGCAGCAGGACTTGAGGTTGATGGGATTCAGAGGTCTGGCAGCAGGACTTGAGTTTGATGGGATTCAGAGGTCTGGCAGCAGGACTTGAGGTTGATGGGATTCAGAGGACTGGCAGCAGGACTTGAGGTTGATGGGATTCAGAGGTCTGGCAGCAGGACTTGAGGTTGATGGGATTCAGAGGTCTGGCAGCAGGACTTGAGGTTGATGGGATTCAGAGGTCTGGCAGCAGGACTTGAGGTTGATGGGATTCAGAGGTCTGGCAGCAGGACTTGAGGTTGATGAGATTCAGAGGTCTGGCAGCAGGACTTGAGGTTGATGGGATTCAGAGGTCTGGCAGCAGGACTTGAGGTTGATGAGATTCAGAGGTCTGGCAGCAGGACTTGAGGTTGATGGGATTCAGAGGTCTGGCAGCAGGACTTGAGGTTGATGGGATTCAGAGGTCTGGCAGCAGGACTTGAGGTTGATGGGATTCAGAGGTCTGGCAGCAGGACTTGAGGTTGATGGGATTCAGAGGTCTGGCAGCAGGACTTGAGGTTGATGGGATTCAGAGGTCTGGCAGCAGGACTAACTGTGGAATGAATGGTTCAGATGGAGCTGAACTGTTGTGGTCCACACAGGGCTCCACTCAGCTGTCAGCTCAGCTGGCACCCTATTCCCTATGAAGTGCACTCGAGGCCCATCAGCAAATGGGGTACCATTTGGGACGCACACTAAGACTTAGAGCTCTGTGGTCAGGCCTCTCTCTCTCTGCTTCGTCTGTCACTCTGAGGGCTGAAGGGAGAGACAGGGAGCATGTTTCAGCAGCTGCCTACTCCCCTAATCTGTCTGTCTGTCTGTCTGTCTGTCTGTCTGTCTGTCTGTCTGTGAAATATATTGAAAAATAGAGATGAAGGGAGCAAGAGAAAAGGAGAGAGACAGAGAAGGAGAGAGAGAAGAGAACAAAAGAGGTAGAACAGTGGGTGTCTTCCTTCCTCTCAGATTAATGTCCTGAGGGGAACAAGGACGGAGCAGAAACTAATGAGGTGATAGTCAACAGGACTTCGTCCACTGTGGAACTTCTTCTGTGTGTGTGTGTGTGTGTGTGTGTGTGTGTGTGTGTGTGTGTGTGTGTGTGTGTGTGTGTGTGTGTGTGTGTGGGGGGGGGGGGGGGATCCATCTGGGATGAAACAGACACATAGCAGCATCCTCCTAATACACTTCCATAAGGAAGGATCAGCTATTTATGGCTGAGGAAAACACCCAAATACACTCCACTGATTGTCCTGGGATAGCCACGAACTTATTGTGAAGTTTTGAATCTGTCTTCTATAGAACTACTAACAGCATGACCCTTAGCAGCAACCTCATCCTCTATAAAATAACATTGAAAATTGCCCCCAGATTTCCTGTGGAGGGAGGGGTTGTCAGTATTTTCATTGTTGCCCCCAGATTTCCTGTGGATGGAGGGTTTGTCAGTATTCTGAATGTTGCCCCCAGATTTCCTGTGGAGGGAGGGTTTGTCAGTATTCTGAATGTTGCCCCCAGATGTAATGTGGAGGGAGGTTTTGTCAGTTTTTGAATGTTGCCCCCATATTTCCTGTGGAGGGAGGGTTTGTCAGTATTCTGAATGTTGCCCCCAGATGTCCTGTGGAGGGAGGGTTTGTCAGTATTCTGAATGTTGCCCCCAGATGTCCTGTGGATGGAGGGTTTGTCAGTATTCTGAACGTTGCCCCCAGATGTCCTGTGGAGGTAGGGCTTGTCAGTATTCTGAATGTTGCCCCCAGATTTCCTGTGGATGGAGGGTTTGTCAGTGTTCTGAATGTTGCCCCCAGATGTCCTGTGGAGGGAGGGTTTGTCAGTATTCTGAATGTTGCCCCCATATTTCCTGTGGAGGTAGGGTTTGTCAGTATTCTGAATGTTGCCCCCAGATGTCCTGTGGAGGGAGGGTTTGTCAGTATTTTGAATGTTGCCCCCATATTTCCTGTGGAGGGAGGGTTTGTCAGTATTCTGAATGTTGCCCCCAGATGTCCTGTGGAGGGAGGGTTTGTCAGTATTCTGAATGTCTGGATGTGGTTGTGTGTCACTTAGTGATTATAGGACTTCCAGTAAATATGTGAAACATATCCTTCTGCCTTCCTCTCCATTGAGGACTGAGCAGCAAGCACTTCCTCTACAGTAACTGATCCTTACCCCATCCTCAACATCCTCTAACTGATCCTTACCCCATCCTCAACATCCTCTAACTGATCCTTACCCCCATCCTCAACATCCTCTAACTGATCCTTACCCCATCCTCAACCTCCTCTAACTGATCCTTACCCCATCCTCAACCTCCTCTAACTGATCCTTACCCCCATCCTCAACCTCCTCTAACTGATCCTTACCCTCATCCTCTAACTGATCCTTACCCCATCCTCAACATCCTCTAACTGATCCTTACCCCATCCTCAACATCCTCTAACTGATCCTTACCCCATCCTCAACATCCTCTAACTGATCCTTACCCCCATCCTCAACATCCTCTAACTGATCCTTACCCCCATCCTCTAACTGATCCTTACCCCCATCCTCAACATCCTCTAACTGATCCTTACCCCATCCTCAACATCCTCTAACTGATCCTTAACACCATCCTCAACATCCTCTAACTGATCCTTACCCCCATCCTCAACATCCTCTAACTGATCCTTACCCCCATCCTCTAACTGATCCTTACCCCCATCCTCAACATCCTCTAACTGATCCTTACCCCATCCTCAACATCCTCTAACTGATCCTTAACACCATCCTCAACATCCTCTAACTGATCCTTACCCCCATCCTCCCTCTAACGGCCAGCTTTGCAGTAGCTATAGAGAGAAACCCTGGCCTGTGTGGGTCTGAAATGACACACTATTCCCTGTATAGTGCACCTATATAGAGCACTCTGGTCAAAAGTAGTGCACGATATAGGGAATAGGGTGTGTGGCAGGGCAGGAGGACGGTGAATGGATGTTGATCCAGCTAGATGGTCTTCTTCCAGATACTGCATTCCTTCCTGTGTGTGGGTGGGTGTGTGTGGTGGCTTCCTCCGGGCATGTGGAAAAGACCTCCCAAGAGTCCCAGCCACTTTAGACATGAAAAACTAAATTCCCCGGATTCTTTGGCAGCGGGGCTTTGTTACATGTGGGTAGCCCTAGACTTTAGTTTCCACAGCTGCTCACGTGACCCGGTCTCTCACCTTGATGTAAGCCTAAACCCCTCACCACTAAGCTGTTACAGAGATAGGGGAGGAGGGAGGGAGGGAGAGGGGAGGTTGGGATGGAGAGAGTGAAAGAGGGAGGCGTTTTCCTACACATGGTCTCAGTTTAAGGGGTTGGCATGGTTTTCTAGGTTTCTGCTTTCTCTGGCACTCTGGTCTGTCTCATGAGAGAAGTAACCTAGTCCTCAAACTCAAACTCAACGCATTGCTGCAGTCAGCATAATGTTTGCATCTCTTCTGTTGATGTTCTTCTGGTGTGTATTATCTTGATGCTAATGACTGTGTCCTTCGCTGTTGAGAAATGGTCTCTCATCACCAAAACATCTTCTTCTCTATGACTATTGGATTTCCTGTGTGACTTTCAGGCAAAATCTGTCAATATCTGGTTTGGACAGGTTTGGTTGGCCCATAGAATGCTCAATGTATCCATGTGTGTTTTTTTACTCTGTCTCAATCTCTTACATCCACAGGAGGAGTGTTAGTTCTCTGTGTATTGTGTGAGTTGTAGTTCTCTGTGTATTGTGTGAGTTGTATTGTGTGAGTTGTAGTTTTCTGTGTATTGTGTGAGTTGTAGATTTCTGTGTATTGTGTGAGTTGCATTGTGTGAGTTGTAGTTTTCAGTGTATTGTGTGAGTTGTAGTTCTCTGTGTATTGTGTGAGTTGCATTGTGTGAGTTGTAGTTTTCAGTGTATTGTGTGAGTTGTAGTTCTCTGTGTATTGTGTGAGTTGTAGTTCTATGTGTATTGTGTGAGTTGTAGTTCTCTGTGTATTGTGTGAGTTGTAGTTGTCCGTGTGCTGACCTGTGCTTTGTTCTGTTGTTTCAGGGTCTCCATACTACGACAACGTGAGGCCTCTCTCCTACCCAGACTCAGACGCTGTCCTTATCTGTTTTGATGTCAGCCGTCCTGACACACTCGACAGTGTAATAAAGAAGGTGTGTACCACAGGAGGTTGGTGGCACCTTAATTGGGGAGGACAGGCTCGTGATAATGGTTGGAGCGGAATGGGTGGAACGGTATCAAATACATCAAGCACATGGTTTCCAGGTGTTTGATACCCTTCTATTGGCTCAGTTCCAGCCATTTTTATGGTCCGTCCTCCACTTGTGTACCTACCATTCGTCAACCTCTACAGCCTTTAGAATATGGACCTTCATGTGTTTTTCTTTTACCTCACTTGAAAACTACATGTCCAGTTTTCATTCAATGAATTCATTTAATATCCTTTTCACTTGACCTCCCCCAGAACGTTTTCCCAGTAATTTCCAGTTTTTTCCACTTAGCCCACTTAAACATCTAGAGAGTTGAGGTACAGACAGAGGTCGTAATGGGTTAGGGGGCGTTAGGGTGAGAGGAGGGCAGGGAAAGGAAGGAAGTGCTTTTAGTGTCCTCTGATGTGACTCTGCTATGGAAAAATAACATGAGAAGGTTCCGTTCCAAAACAGAGTTCCTTCCTTCCTCTTGGCCAGTTCAAACAATCACCTGTCTGTACAACACTGAACATGATCCCTCAATGTCCAGTCAGCCAGCCAGCCAGCCAGCCAAACACTCCGTGTTCTACAGACTGCATTAGTAGCAGATTATATCCACTGATTAAAGGCCATTGATCCCAGAGTGTTTATTGTGTTTGAGAGGAAACGTGAAGGATTATCTCTGGCCTTAAAGCCTCTGATACTACATTCCTTCCTGGGTTCAACGCCATGTGATGCAGCATGGTGACTGGAAACAGGAAGTGGCTTTGTCCTTCAGAAGGAGAGGGCTCAGGTTCTGTCTGAAAAAAGTGTACAAGCCGTCAAATACTTGATACCTCCAGTCCTTGATTCCTCAATTACTCTCTCTCAAAATCCATTGGAGGAGAGGCTCCAAGGTCCCTCCTCTTGTACCTCCTCCTCCAATGAGCTTTGAGAGGGAGGCGAGGAATTGAGGAATCAAGGACAGGAGGAGGCAAGTATTTGATGGCTAGTCTGGACTAGCTCCCATTCTGTCTGGTCCTGTCCGCCCAGTCTCAATGACTTTCTCTGTCCTCCACAGTGGAAAGGGGAGATCCAGGAGTTCTGTCCCAACACCAAGATGCTCCTGGTGGGCTGCAAATCTGACCTGCGCACCGACCTCTCCACGCTGGTGGAGCTATCCAATCACAGACAGATGCCTGTGTCATATGATCAGGTACGGTGGTTGTAGAGTGCATTTTCTTCAGATTTTGTGTCAATTCCATTTCAATTCAGTCAATTCGGGAAGTAAACTGAAATTCCAATTTCAATGTGTTTTCTTTATACAGGGTTCCAACATGGCCAAACAGATATCAGCCCCCTACATCGAGTGCTCAGCCCAGCAGTCAGAGAACAGCGTCAGGGACATTTTCCACGTGGCCACCTTGGCCTGCGTCAACAAGAACAACAAGAACGTCAAACGCAACAAATCTACCAGAGGCAACAAAAGGATCTCGCACATGCCCACTAGGCCCGACCTCGCGGCGGTAGCGTCAGACCTGCGGAAGGACAAAGCAAAGAGTTGCAGTGTCATGTGACCTGCTGGGCAGGGTCACGACCCTCAGGAGTGGGTTTGTAGGCTGGGATTGAAGCATGCAGTGAGGACAGGGCTTAAAGGTCAGAGCATAGTGCATTTTGGGACATTAGAGGGTGTGGCCCTTCCCTTCCTGCACTTTAAAGCCCTTGGCTTGCTGTCCTGGGGTGGAGTTTTTTATATGCATCATACAATGTAAGTGTAGATGAAATCCACCGTATCAATGACAACACAATAGTCTTTCAGTGTAGCCTGTCTGTCTACCATCCATCTCCCTTACATATCTTTTACCAGAAGAGGAAGCTGTCTCTGCTTTGGGCCAATTAGCTGCCTTCCTTCCGGCGGCTTCCCGGGAGGTAGTAACACTGTTCCTCTTAGAGCTGGACGAGGAAGGGGTCATGGCCTTTCACAGGAAATTAGCATTTCCACAGGAAGTGATGTCACGTAGGAAAAGTTGAACGAGTCCCGGACGTTTTTCTAAGGACTTCAGAAAGGATGTGAACAAGAGATCCACGCTGTACATGTAACTGTAAAGGATGATGGGCTCACCCCGGTCTGTACAGCTGACTCCATTACCAGGAGAGACTGCAGCGGTGCACTCTGGAACGCTGAAGACGAGCGGCCATCTTGCACTGGATCAAAGATCTGGAAGTGACATGACACTGCGCACGCAGCACATCACTGTGGTTTCCATCAGCTTGTTTGTTTCTCTTCCCCCTTCTTGTGGTTGCAAGTCAAGTATTTCCTGACCTAATGGTCCGGTTGTTCCAGTCATCTCTTTCCTGTATTTTGTAGAATTTACTGTAAGCCCATATCATTTAAATCAATGACCGTCGACATCCTAGGACTTCTGATCTGGTTGGCGTAATGATAGACAGGGTATTGTGATGCTGAACAGTTTATGGACATGCCCTTTCAGCTATGCAACACCTTCTGAATCTGCTCTCAGCAAGGGAGGGGAAGGAAATAAACAAATGAAGCAAGACTTTGGTTGAAGGACGTTGTTCACTGGATATGTCTAAAGTATAAATGCACTTTTTAAAGATCAAGGCTTCGCTAAAAAGCGGCATGAATTCTGGTATATTCCAATGCCTTTATTAAACTCGCGATGCTTTTCAAGTGTTTTCAGAACAGCTTCTCCTAGAGCAGTATCATCATCTAGCCTGCTAATGCTTTCTGTTTCTGAAATGAATGAAAAGATAGAAACGGTTGTTTGTTGTGTCATTAGGTCATCATCTCCCTTTTTTCATGTAAATGTCTGTGTCCCGTTGATGTTGCTACAATATTTATTGAGTAAGATATTTTTCCTTTCAAATAAAAGAAAAATGAAGAAAAAAAACACAGATTTTGTTATTTTTTTTCATCACATTGCATGACATGTTTAAAGTAAAATGTCATTCAGTTCCACAGACAAAGAACTCTTGTCTCGTTGGCTGTTTTGACTTTTCCCCTGTAGGCATGTTATACATACATTTAATTCATGTCGCAAAACAATGTTCTGGTAGAAACATATAGGCTTGCTTCAGGAGATGGAGTGAGTGTCATAACTTGAATTAAACCCAATGTCACACAGATGAGCTCAACTGGGGGCTGTCAGCCTAGAATATCCTGGGGGCTGTCAGCCTAGAATATCCTGGGGGCTGTCAGCCTAGAATATCCTGGGGCTGTCAGCCTAGAATATCCTGGGGGCTGTCAGCCTAGAATATCCTGGGGCTGTCAGCCTAGAATATCCTGGGGGCTGTCAGCCTAGAATATCCTGGGGGCTGTCAGCCTAGAATATCCTGGGGCTGTCAGCCTAGAATATCCTGGGGGCTGTCAGCCTAGAATATCCTGGGGCTGTCAGCCTAGAATATCCTGGGGGCTGTCAGCCTAGAATATCCTGGGGGCTGTCAGCCTAGAATATCCTGGGGGCTGTCAGCCTAGAATATCCTGGGGCTGTCAGCCTAGAATATCCTGGGGGCTGTCAGCCTAGAATATCCTGGGGCTGTCAGCCTAGAATATCCTGGGGGCTGTCAGCCTAGAATATCCTGGGGGCTGTCAGCCTAGAATATCCTGGGGGCTGTCAGCCTAGAATATCCTGGGGGCTGTCAGCCTAGAACACAACAAACTGTTTCCTCTTCAATATACAACCCAGACAAACTGTTTTGTTTCAAATTGCACCCAATAAATCAAAGTGTCATGAGAATGTGGCGGCAGCGTAGCCTAGTGGTTAGAGTGTTGGACTGAAAGGTTGCACGTTCAAATCCCCAAGCTGACAAGGTACAAATCTGTTGTTCTGCCCTTGAACAAGGCAGTAGACCCACTGTTCCTAGGCCATCATTGAAAATAAGAATTTGTTCTTAACTGACTTCCATAGTTAAATAAAGGTCAAATAAAAAAAATGTACATAACTCACCCAGAATCTGGGTAAAAAACGTCATTGAGATGTATGATATTATCACCAATATGTCTGTGGTGAGTGATGAATACCAGTGGGGGTTGAGGGAATACAACAACTACAATAATGCTGCTTGACATTGTGGATGTTTAGGATCAATTGTGCAGATAATGGACTAGCTGGATCATTTGTAGCCTGTAGCTCTGCAAGTGAACAACAATCATTACAGCCACAAGAAACAATTGTAGATTAATAGTGTTTATAGAAATTAGACATGTCCATCCAAGTCTTAGGGCCCCAGACTGGGGTAAGGATGGAACACCAGACTGGGGTAAGAGTTAAACACCAGACTGGGGTAAGAGTTAAACACCAGACTGGGGTAAGGATGGAACACCAGACTGGGGTAAGAGTTAAACACCAGACTGGGGTAAGGGTTAAACACCAGACTGGGGTAAGGGTTAAACACCAGACGGGGGTAAGAGTTAAACACCAGACTGGGGTAAGAGTTAAACACCAGACTGGGGTAAGGATGAACACCAGACTGGGGTAAGGGTTAAACACCAGACTGGGGTAAGGATGAATACCAGACTGGGGTAAGGGTTAAACACCAGACGGGGTAAGGGTTAAACACCAGACTGGGGTAAGAGTTTAACACCAGACTGGGGTAAGGGTTGAACACCAGACTGGGGTAAGGGTTAAACACCAGACTGGGGTAAGGGTTAAACACCAGACTGGGGTAAGGGTTAAACACCAGACTGGGGTAAGGGTTAAACACCAGACTGGGGTAAGGGTTAAACACCAGACTGGGGTAAGGGTTAAACACCAGACTGGGATAAGGGTTAAACACCAGACGGGGGTAAGGGTTAAACACCAGACTGGGGTAAGGATGAACACCAGACTGGGGTAAGGGTTAAACACCAGACTGGGGTAAGGGTTAAACACCAGACTGGGGTAAGAGTTTAACACCAGACTGGGGTAAGGGTTGAACACCAGACTGGGGTAAGGGTTAAACACCAGACTGGGGTAAGGGTTGAACACCAGACTGGGGTAAGGGTTAAACACCAGACTGGGGTAAGGGTTAAACACCAGACTGGGGTAAGGGTTAAACACCAGACTGGGGTAAGGGTTACACACCAGACTGGGGTAAGGGTTAAACACCAGACTGGGGTAAGGATGAACACCAGACTGGGGTAAGGATGAACACCAGACTGGGGTAAGGGTTAAACACCAGACTGGGGTAAGGGTTAAACACCAGACTGGGGTAAGGGTTAAACACCAGACTGGGGTAAGGATGAAACACCAGACTGGGGTAAGGATGAACACCAGACTGGGGTAAGGGTTAAACACCAGACTGGGGTAAGGGTTAAACACCAGACTGGGGTAAGGGTTAAACACCAGACTGGGGTAAGGATGAACACCAGACTGGGGTAAGGATGAACACCAGACTGGGGTAAGGGTTAAACACCAGACTGGGGTAAGGGTTAAACACCAGACTGGGGTAAGGGTTAAACACCAGACTGGGGTAAGGATGAACACCAGACTGGGGTAAGGGTTAAACACCAGACTGGGGTAAGGGTTACACACCAGACTGGGGTAAGGGTTACACACCAGACTGGGGTAAGGGTTACACACCAGACTGGGGTAAGGATGGAACACCTGACTGGGGTAAGGGTTAAACACCAGCCTGGGGTAAGGGTTACACACCAGACTGGGGTAAGGATGGAACACCGGACTGGGGTAAGGGTTGAACACCAGACTGGGGTAAGAGTTAAACACCAGACTGGGGTAAGGGTTAAACACCAGACTGGGGTAAGGGTTAAACACCAGACTGGGGTAAGGGTTAAACACCAGACTGGGGTAAGGGTTAAACACCAGACTGGGGTAAGGGTTAAACACCAGACTGGGGTAAGGGTTACACACCAGACTGGGGTAAGGATGGAACACCGGACTGGGGTAAGGGTTGAACACCAGACTGGGGTAAGAGTTAAACACCAGACTGGGGTAAGGGTTAAACACCAGACTGGGGTAAGGGTTAAACACCAGACTGGGGTAAGGGTTAACACCGAACTGGGTAGTTAAACACCAGACTGGGGTAAGGATGAACACCAGACTGGGGTAAGGGTTAAACACCAGACTGGGGTAAGGGTTAAACACCAGACTGGGGTAAGGGTTAAACACCAGACTGGGGTAAGGGTTAAACACCAGACTGGGGTAAGGGTTAAACACCAGACTGGGGTAAGGATGGAACACCAGACTGGGGTAAGAGTTAAACACCAGACTGGGGTAAGGATGGAACACCAGACTGGGGTAAGAGTTAAACACCAGACTGGGGTAAGGATGGAACACCAGACTGGGGTAAGGTTTGAACACGGTACACATGTTGTTGAGGCCCTAAAGTAGTGCTTAGGCTACGTTTTCACAGGCAGCCCAATAATTTTTTCCGCTAATTGATCTTTTGACCAATCACATCAGGTCTGATTTTTTTCACATCAGATCTTTTTCAGGGCTGATCTGATTGGTCAAAAGACCAATTCGTGAAAATGAGATCAAAATTGGTCTGTCTGTGTTAACACAGTCTCAGAGTAGACTACAGGTGATGAGGAATTTGAATTGTGCCAAAAGGCTTTTTTTACAGGTCTTTCACAAATCATTCATAGTCCTCAGTGGGGAAGTTCTATGTTATAGTCCTCAGTTGGGAAGTTCTATGTTATAGTCCTCAGTTGGGAAGTTCTATGTTATAGTCCTCAGTTGGGAAGTTCTATGTTATAGTCCTCAGTTGGGAAGTTCTATGTTATAGTCCTCAGTTGGGAAGTTCAATGTTATAGTCCTCAGTTGGGAAGTTCTATGTTATAGTCATCAGTTGGGAAGTTCTATGTTATAGTCCTCAGTTGGGCGGTTCTATGTTATAGTCCTCAGTTGGGAAGTTCAATGTTATAGTCATCAGTTGGGAAGTTCTATGTTATAGTCCTCAGTTGGGCGGTTCTATGTTATAGTCCTCAGTTGGGCGGTTCAATGTCATCGTGCACATTTTCACTTCAGAGTGTTAGAATTCTAAAGAATGCTAGAATGAGTGTCAGAATGCTACAGCAGTGCTGATGGATGGATGCCAGGAAGACAGACAGACATCTCCAAGCAATAACCGATGGCAATGTTCAGTATAAAAGCACTCTGAACAAAGGACCAAGGCCAGACAGAATCAGTTATATATGGAATCACGTTTACTGTCCAGACACAGGAAGTTACTCTAACAAGAAGCTACATTGCCACATTTACCAGTATATAAATGAATTGAGCATAATATTAATGCATCATACAGTATAACTGACTTCATTATGTGTTGGCTTATTGCAGCCTTTTCCCCACTGAAATGCATTGATCACACTCCCTGGAATCAAATGGAAATGAAAAACATAGACAAAAAAAGGCAGACTTTGCTTTTTGTTACAATATTAACATAACAGTAATTCAATATCTATCCCCCAATAACCAACCCATTTGAAAAAAAAAATATTTCCCTTTAGTCTTGGTCACACATTTAAAATGCAGAACACATAAAATATTTATGAATGTATCAACCCAGTATCTTCAGGGAGAGCCTGTAGATTACACCAGACAGTCAGCGGGGAAGAAATGGTGCTACTGATTTAAGCATACAAAAGCAGAAAAGATACCCCGATGAATATACTAACTCAATTATAGGATAGTTCAACTTTTTAAAAGACTGTGTTTTTGCAACATACTTTCCCCAAGAGAGTAAAACATCGACTGTGAAAAGGAGAAGTGCCATACTGAAATATACAGTAGCATATGATTCCAAATGGTTTTGAAAACAGCATTTAACATCTCACGAAGAACATACAAAAACTTTCAAATGGATTAAACAAATGATGCGAGTGTGTGTGTGTGTGTGTGTGCGTGCGTGCGTGCGTGCGTGTGTGTGTGTGTGTGTGTGTATGTGTGTATGTGTGTGAGTGTGTATGTCATTGGGGTCAGTGAGGTTAACTGAGAGAGAGAAGTGCCATACTAAAATATACCATGGATTCTAAATGGCTTTGGAAAAAAACCTAGAGTGGGTTCAGTGGGGTTGTCTGTGGCTGGAGGGAGCTGTCTGAGCTCACATGCATTCATCCATTTATCCACACCGCCTTGGGCATGCTCAGTCTGTCACAAATCTCATTAGAACATAAACACAATGTTCAAACCTTTCCTATCTGTTCCTGTAAAAGGTTGAGCTGACCATTAGCCCTGGGCAGGTAGACAACAACTGGGAGAAATGGTCTGGAGAGATGATTGGTCCCATCAATGGTTTGGAGAGATGATTGGTCCCATCAATGGTCTGGAGAGATGATTGGTCCCATCAATGGTCTGGAGAGATGATTGGTCCCATCAATGGTTTGGAGAGATGATTGGTCCCATCAATGGTCTGGAGAGATGATTGGTCCCATCAATGGTCTGGAGAGATGATTGGTCCCATCAATGGTCTGGAGAGATGATTGGTCCCATCAATGGCTTGGAGAGATGATTGGTCCCATAAATGGTCTTGAGAGGTGATTGGTGGCGTTAATGGTCTGGAGAGATGTCATTGGTGGGATAAATGTTCTGAAGAAAAGTGATTGGTGGAATAAATGTTCTGGAGAGAGGTGATTGGTGAGGCTTGTCACCATTTGCTTCTATTGAAGACCAATGGTTATGTTGCATTAACAGAAAACCCCCCCATCACTAACACATTAAAATAGATGGAACTACCATGAAACCAGCAGAGCACTTGAGACCAGAACTATAATGGTAATACATGTGAACAATAAGAGCAAATGAGATTCAGCTGGTTTTTGTTCATTCAGGTCTTAAATGTTAAATCTCCAGCGCCCAGAGAGTCAGAGAGGAAAAGGAGTGGTCCCCTCAACCCTCCGCTTGTCTGTTCTCCTCAGCAGCTGTGTTGGCCGGAACACACACACACACACACACACACACACACACACACACACACACACACACACACACACACACACACACACACACACACACACAGACACACAGACACACACACACAGTGAGCGTCTGGATCAATAGCCACTGCTGGTGGTTCATTGTTCCATAAATCCTCTCGCTTGAGGGAATCCGTCATGCACAGCTGTGGAATGGAGGCAGGGGAACACTGAAACAATGGGGATTTTGGAGAGACGTTCGAGCTTGAGACTGTGTCCTCCTGCTGCTAAGTAATTCTTCAGAAATGTTTTACAGAACATTTTCTCCCCTATTATTGTGAGGCTTACTGGTTGCTGAGGGATACAGCATAATGAATAAACACACATAGATCCTGCAGGACTAGTACAGTACTTCAAAAGTATTCTCCACGGCCAAAACAACGTTATAATTGCAGACACCACATCAAAGAAAGTGTAAGTCTGACATTTGTGAAAATAGCTGTTGAGTGGAGAGGAGGGAAAGAGAGTCCTGGTTGCGTGTAGCAGCTGGATATCTCCAACCCAGCGTTGTATTAACCTCCTGGGTCTCTAGTCCAGTGAGGTGTAAATATTCACCTCTAGTCCAGTGAGGGGGCTGTCCATGGCTCTGATGCTGCTGTGTTAATACTCACCTCTAGTCCAGTGAGGGGGCTGTCCATGGCTCTGATGCTGCTGTGTTAATATTCACCTCTAGTCCAGTGAGGGGGCTGTCCACGGCTCTGATGCTGCTGTGTTAATATTCACCTCTAGTCCAGTGAGGGGGCTGTCCATGGCTCTGATGCTGCTGTGTTAATATTCACCTCTAGTCCAGTGAGGGGGCTGTCCATGGCTCTGATGCTGCTGTGTTAATATTCACCTCTAGTCCAGTGAGGGGGCTGTCCATGGCTCTGATGCTGCTGTGTTAATATTCACCTCTAGTCCAGTGAGGGGGCTGTCCATGGCTCTGATGCTGCTGTGTTAATACTCACCTCTAGTCCAGTGAGGGGGCTGTCCATGGCTCTGATGCTGCTGTGTTAATATTCACCTCTAGTCCAGTGAGGGGGCTGTCCATGGCTCTGATGCTGCTGTGTTAATATTCACCTCTAGTCCAGTGAGGGGGCTGTCCATGGCTCTGATGCTGCTGTGTTAATATTCACCTCTAGTCCAGTGAGGGGGCTGTCCATGGCTCTGATGCTGCTGTGTTAATATTCACCTCTAGTCCAGTGAGGGGGCTGTCCATGGCTCTGATGCTGCTGTGTTAATATTCACCTCTAGTCCAGTGAGGGGGCTGTCCATGGCTCTGATGCTGCTGTGTTAATACTCACCTCTAGTCCAGTGAGGGGGCTGTCCATGGCTCTGATGCTGCTGTGTTAATATTCACCTCTAGTCCAGTGAGGGGGCTGTCCATGGCTCTGATGCTGCTGTGTTAATATTCACCTCTAGTCCAGTGAGGGGGCTGTCCATGGCTCTGATGCTGCTGTGTTAATATTCACCTCTAGTCCAGTGAGGGGGCTGTCCATGGCTCTGATGCTGCTGTGTTAATACTCACCTCTAGTCCAGTGAGGGGGCTGTCCATGGCTCTGATGCTGCTGTGTCAATATTCACACTGACAATGAGCTGAGCTGGCGGAGCTCCATAGCCTTGGCTGTTCCTCTGCTCCTCTCCCCCCATCTTGGTTCACCATATGCTGGATGGATCCCCAGGCTGGCCAGGCTGGCTAGTGGTTTGACAGACCTCCTGCTCTGCTCCTCTCCTCTCCAGCCTGGTGCCTGGCTTGGTCACTGGCTTGGTGTCTTTGGCAGAGGTCCAAATAGTAACTTTCCTGACACCTACCAAGGCATCCTGTCTCCACCAGCCCACGCAACAACCCCCGCACCAGACCTAGCCACAGCTTTGGCCTTGGCCCGCTGGGGTGGATCATGGCTTATCCAAACTCTAGCCTTTCTCTCTCTCTCTCTCTCTCTCTCTCTCTCTCTCTCTCTCTCTCTCTCTTCTCTCTCTCTCTCTCTCTCTCTCTCTATCTCTCTCTCTCTCTCTCTCCTCTCTCTCTCTCTCTCTCTCTCTCTGTTTATTTATTTGTTTATCTCCAGACCTCCAGTTGCTAAAGAGGTTCAACCAGCTACCAGATATATATATAATGAACCACATGAGGGGTGGTGTTGTGGATGTCTACTAGTTATATATGTTAATGAACCACATGAGGGGTGGTGTTGTGGATGTCTATCAGTTATATATGTTAATGAACCACATGAGGGGTGGGGCTGTAGATGTCTACCAGTTATATATGTTAATGAACCACATGAGGGGTGGGGCTGTAGATGTCTACCAGTTATATATGTTAATGAACCACAGGAGGGGTGGGGCTGTAGATGTCTACCAGTTATATATGTTAATGAACCACATGAGGGGTGGTGTTGTGGATGTCTACCAGTTATATATGTTAATGAACCACAGGAGGGGTGGTGTTGTGGATGTCTACCAGTTATATATGTTAATGAACCACAGGAGGGGTGGGGCTGTAGATGTCTATCAGTTATATATGTTAATGAACCACAGGAGGGGTGGGGCTGTAGATGTCTACCAGTTATATATGTTAATGAACCACAGGAGGGGTGGGGCTGTAGATGTCTATCAGTTATATATGTTAATGAACCACAGGAGGGGTGGGGCTGTAGATGTCTATCAGTTATATATGTTAATGAACCACAGGAGGGGTGGGGCTGTAGATGTCTATCAGTTATATATGTTAATGAACCACAGGAGGGGTGGGGCTGTAGATGTCTATCAGTTATATATGTTAATGAACCACAGGAGGGGTGGGGCTGTAGATATCTACCAGTTATATATGTTAATGAACCACAGGAGGGGTGGGGCTGTAGATGTCTACCAGTTATATATGTTAATGAACCACAGGAGGGGTGGGGCTGTAGATGTCTACCAGTTATATATGTTAATGAACCACAGGAGGGGTGGGGCTGTAGATGTCTATCAGTTATATATGTTAATGAACCACAGGAGGGGTGGGGCTGTAGATGTCTATCAGTTATATATGTTAATGAACCACAGGAGGGGTGGGGCTGTAGATGTCTATCAGTTATATATGTTAATTAACCACAGGAGGGGTGGGGCTGTAGATGTCTATCAGTTATATATGTTAATGAACCACAGGAGGGGTGGGGCTGTAGATGTCTATCAGTTATATATGTTAATGAACCACAGGAGGGGTGGGGCTGTAGATGTCTATCAGTTATATATGTTAATGAACCACAGGAGGGGTGGGGCTGTAGATGTCTATCAGTTATATATGTTAATGAACCACAGGAGGGGTGGGGCTGTAGATGTCTACCAGTTATATATGTTAATGAACCACAGGAGGGGTGGGGCTGTAGATGTCTACCAGTTATATATGTTAATGAACCACAGGAGGGGTGGGGCTGTAGATGTCTACCAGTTATATATGTTAATGAACCACAGGAGGGGTGGGGCTGTAGATGTCTACCAGTTATATATGTTAATGAACCACAGGAGGGGTGGGGCTGTAGATGTCTACCGGTTATATATGTTAATGAACCACAGGAGGGGTGGGGCTGTAGATGTCTACCGGTTATATATGTTAATGAACCACAGGAGGGGTGGGGCTGTAGATGTCTACCGGTTATATATGTTAATGAACCACAGGAGGGGTGGGGCTGTAGATGTCTACCGGTTATATATGTTAATGAACCACAGGAGGGGTGGGGCTGTAGATGTCTTTCAGTTATATATGTTAATGAACCACAGGAGGGGTGGGGCTGTAGATGTCTACCAGTTATATATGTTAATGAACCACAGGAGGGGTGGGGCTGTAGATGTCTGTCCTTTCTCCACAGTGAGTGGGTTTTCTTATCAATGAAAGAAAAGACCCAGGTCTCCCACCTGGCCTCTCATTATCATGCAGGGTGGATAACATCTTTCATTATCATGCAGGGTGGATAACATCTCTCATTATCATGCAGGGTGGATAACATCTCTCATTATCATGCAGGGTGGATAACATCTTTCATTATCATGCAGGGTGGATAACATCTCTCATTATCATGCAGGGTGGATAACATCTCTCATTATCATGCAGGGTGGATAACATCTCTCATTATCATGCAGGGTGGATAACATCTTTCATTATCATGCAGGGTGGATAACATCTTTCATTATCATGCAGGGTGGATAACATCTCTCATTATCATGCAGGGTGGATAACATCTCTCATTATCATGCAGGGTGGATAACATCTCTCATTGTCATGCAGGGTGGATAACATCTCTCATTGTCGTGCAGGGTGGATAACATCTCTCATTATCATGCAGGGTGGATAACATCTCTCATTGTCATGCAGGGTGGATAACATCTCTCATTATCATGCAGGGTGGATAACATCTCTCATTGTCATGCAGGGTGGATAACATCTCTCATTATCATGCAGGGTGGATAACATCTCTCATTATCATGCAGGGTGGATAACATCTCTCATTATCATGCAGGGTGGATAACATCTCTCATTATCATGCAGGGTGGATAACATCTTTCATTATCATGCAGGGTGGATAACATCTCTCATTATCATGCAGGGTGGATAACATCTCTCATTATCATGCAGGGTGGATAACATCTCTCATTATCATGCAGGGTGGATAACATCTCTCATTGTCATGCAGGGTGGATAACATCTCTCATTGTCGTGCAGGGTGGATAACATCTCTCATTATCATGCAGGGTGGATAACATCTCTCATTGTCATGCAGGGTGGATAACATCTCTCATTATCATGCAGGGTGGATAACATCTCTCATTATCATGCAGGGTGGATAACATCTCTCATTGTCATGCAGGGTGGATAACATCTCTCATTATCATGCAGGGTGGATAACATCTCTCATTGTCATGCAGGGTGGATAACATCTCTCATTATCATGCAGGGTGGATAACATCTCTCATTATCATGCAGGGTGGATAACATCTCTCATTATCATGCAGGGTGGATAACATCTTTCATTATCATGCAGGGTGGATAACATCTCTCATTATCATGCAGGGTGGATAACATCTCTCATTATCATGCAGGGTGGATAACATCTCTCATTATCATGCAGGGTGGATAACATCTCTCATTGTCATGCAGGGTGGATAACATCTCTCATTGTCGTGCAGGGTGGATAACATCTCTCATTATCATGCAGGGTGGATAACATCTCTCATTGTCATGCAGGGTGGATAACATCTCTCATTATCATGCAGGGTGGATAACATCTCTCATTATCATGCAGGGTGGATAACATCTCTCATTGTCATGCAGGGTGGATAACATCTCTCATTATCATGCAGGGTGGATAACATCTCTCATTGTCATGCAGGGTGGATAACATCTCTCATTATCATGCAGGGTGGATAACATCTCTCATTGTCATGCAGGGTGGATAACATCTCTCATTGTCGTGCAGGGGGGATAACATCTCTCATTATCATGCAGGGTGGATAACATCTCTCATTGTCATGCAGGGTGGATAACATCTCTCATTATCATGCAGGGTGGATAACATCTCTCATTGTCATGCAGGGTGGATAACATCTCTCATTATCATGCAGGGTGGATAACATCTCTCATTATCATGCAGGGTGGATAACATCTCTCATTATCATGCAGGGTGGATAACATCTCTCATTATCATGCAGGGTGGATAACATCTTTCATTATCATGCAGGGTGGATAACATCTCTCATTATCATGCAGGGTGGATAACATCTCTCATTATCATGCAGGGTGGATAACATCTCTCATTATCATGCAGGGTGGATAACATCTCTCATTGTCATGCAGGGTGGATAACATCTCTCATTGTCCTTCAGGGTGGATAACATCTCTCATTATCATGCAGGGTGGATAACATCTCTCATTGTCATGCAGGGTGGATAACATCTCTCATTATCATGCAGGGTGGATAACATCTCTCATTATCATGCAGGGTGGATAACATCTCTCATTGTCATGCAGGGTGGATAACATCTCTCATTATCATGCAGGGTGGATAACATCTCTCATTGTCATGCAGGGTGGATAACATCTCTCATTATCATGCAGGGTGGATAACATCTCTCATTATCATGCAGGGTGGATAACATCTCTCATTATCATGCAGGGTGGATAACATCTTTCATTATCATGCAGGGTGGATAACATCTCTCATTATCATGCAGGGTGGATAACATCTCTCATTATCATGCAGGGTGGATAACATCTCTCATTATCATGCAGGGTGGATAACATCTCTCATTGTCATGCAGGGTGGATAACATCTCTCATTGTCGTGCAGGGTGGATAACATCTCTCATTATCATGCAGGGTGGATAACATCTCTCATTGTCATGCAGGGTGGATAACATCTCTCATTATCATGCAGGGTGGATAACATCTCTCATTATCATGCAGGGTGGATAACATCTCTCATTGTCATGCAGGGTGGATAACATCTCTCATTATCATGCAGGGTGGATAACATCTCTCATTGTCATGCAGGGTGGATAACATCTCTCATTATCATGCAGGGTGGATAACATCTCTCATTATCATGCAGGGTGGATAACATCTCTCATTATCATGCAGGGTGGATAACATCTCTCATTATCATGCAGGGTGGATAACATCTCTCATTGTCATGCAGGGTGGATAACATCTCTCATTGTCATGCAGGGTGGATAACATCTCTCATTA
Organism: Salmo trutta; assembly: GCF_901001165.1. Classification (NCBI taxonomy): domain Eukaryota; kingdom Metazoa; phylum Chordata; class Actinopteri; order Salmoniformes; family Salmonidae; genus Salmo; species Salmo trutta. Next base: position 3,010,154 of record NW_021823073.1, on the reverse strand, counting down.
TCATGCAGGGTGGATAACATCTCATCCCAGGGATGTCCCGAGAAACAAAACAAAAGCCCCACGCCTCCAATCCCCCCTGTTCTATAGAAACCCCCCTCCAATACATTGAGCTTGGCTTGGGTATGATCAGCGGTGTACCATCACCACCCCCGGTTTCTCTATCTATCAACAACAAAACACATTGGTGTGCGTCCAAAATGGCACCCTAATCCCTACATAGTGCACTACTTTTGACCAGCCCACTATGGCCCCTGGTCAAAAGTAGTGCATTATATTGGGAATAGGGTGTCATTTCAGACACAGCCACTCCCTCCTGTTGAGCACTCCAACATTAATTTATTCAGGCATATTTAGCAGGACAAAGAGCCGAGGCCAGACCCTCCTGCCACTCACAGCTCGGCTAAGAGGGTCTGAAAGCCTTTTATTATGGGGATTAGAACCATAGAACCAGGGGGGTAACTAAGGCATGATGCAGCGAGTGCAGAGAGAGACTGGTGATGATTGACACCCTGATACCTGACATCTCCACTTCTATCCACTACTAAACCACCAGGGAGCCTATAGGAATCATTATACAGCTGTCTGACTGTCTGCGGGACAGACGGACAGACAGCTGATTCACTGTATTTACATCTATGGGAAATTACTGGCCTGTCTCTGTCTCTCTATAGTGTGTGTGTGTGTGTGTGTGTGTGTGTGTGTGTATTGTGCAGATAGTACATATCTTACGTCATAATGAATGGTCTCTGTCTGTGATAATGAAATCTTTTGATAATGCCATCCGTTTAAAGCTGTTTGGCCTCATTATGTGTGACCCTTTCTGACATTGAAAAGGATTGGAAAACACCCTGATGTAAAGAGAGCCTGTTGGTACCCTCGTTATCTGGAGGACACGATCATCTCTAATTGTGTGTGCCTTGGACCAGAGCATGGGCATGTCGTATGGCCACAAAAGGACAAAGAGGAATTTAGAATGATGTTTCATTTTCCGCTTTAAAGGGGATAACATAATCATAAATATCCTGTATTGGTTTTTAGTTCAACTGTTGCCATTCTTATATTCAGATGTTTTAGTTTTGACAAAACATAAACAACAAATAGAATGGTCATTCATACTAGAATGACTAACATCACTGTTCCCCCTTCTTTCTCATATGGGATCATTCAGGAATGGATTCCCCTCCAAATAAAGATCGCATTCAAACCATTCACATTGGTCTGATACAGTCAACTCAATGTTACAGTCAACTCAATGTTAAACTGGTCTGTCTACTCTGTTGTCCTTGTAATATCTACTTCTTCCCCTGAATCTCAGCTGAAATCTGCAGCAATGAAATGATCCAGCATGGACTGGATAGGGGTAGTAGCCATGGAGACCAGTGGGGGTAGTAGTAGCCATGGAGACCAGTGGGGGTAGTAGTAGCCATGCAGACCAGTGGGGGTAGTAGTAGCCATGGATACCAGTGGGGGTAGTAGTAGCCATGCAGACCAGTGGGGGTAGTAGTAGCCATGGAGACCAGTGGGGGTAGTAGTAGCCATGGAGACCAGTGGGGGTAGTAGTAGCCGTGCTGACCAGTGGGGGTAGTAGTAGCCATGGAGACCAGTGGGGGTAGTAGTAGCCATGCAGACCAGTGGGGGTAGTGGTAGCCATGGAGACCAGTGGGGGTAGTAGTAGCCGTGCAGACCAGTGGGGGTAGTAGTAGCCATGGAGACCAGTGGGGGTAGTAGTAGCCATGGAGACAAGTGGGGGTAGTAGTAGCCGTGCAGACCAGTGGGGGTAGTAGTAGCCATGCAGACCAGTGGGGGTAGTAGTAGCCATGCAGACCAGATGGGGTAGTAGTAGCCATGCAGACCAGTGGGGGTAGTAGTAGCCATGGAGACCAGTGGGGGTAGTAGTAGCCATGGAGACCAGTGGGGGTAGTAGTAGCCGTGCTGACCAGTGGGGGTAGTAGTAGCCATGGAGACCAGTGGGGGTAGTAGTAGCCATGCAGACCAGTGGGGGTAGTGGTAGCCATGGAGACCAGTGGGGGTAGTAGTAGCCGTGCAGACCAGTGGGGGTAGTAGTAGCCATGGAGACCAGTGGGGGTAGTAGTAGCCATGGAGACAAGTGGGGGTAGTAGTAGCCGTGCAGACCAGTGGGGGTAGTAGTAGCCATGCAGACCAGTGGGGGTAGTAGTAGCCATGCAGACCAGATGGGGTAGTAGTAGCCATGCAGACCAGTGGGGGTAGTAGTAGCCATAGAGACCAGTGGGGGTAGTAGTAGCCGTGCAGACCAGTGGGGGTAGTAGTAGCAATGCAGACCAGTGGGGGTAGTAGTAGCCATACAGACCAATGGTGGTAGTAGTAGCCATGCAGACCAGTGGGGGTAGTAGTAGCCATACAGACCAGTGGGGGTAGTAGTAGCCATACAGACCAATGGTGGTAGTAGTAGCCATGCAGACCAGTGGGGGTAGTAGTAGCCATACAGACCAATGGTGGTAGTAGTAGCCATGCAGACCAGTGGGGGTAGTAGTAGCCATACAGACCAATGGTGGTAGTAGTAGCCATGCAGACCAGTGGGGGTAGTGGTAGCCATGGAGACCAGTGGGGGTAGTAGTAGCCATGCAGACCAGTTGGGGTAGTGGTAGCCATGGAGACCAGTGGGGGTAGTAGTAGCCGTGCAGACCAGTGGGGGTAGGAGTAGCCATGCAGACCAGTGGGGGTAGTAGTAGCCGTGCAGACCAGTGGGGGTAGTAGTAGCCATGGAGACCAGTGGGGGTAGTAGTAGCCGTGCAGACCAGTGGGGGTAGTAGTAGCAATGCAGACCAGTGGGGGTAGTAGTAGCCATAGAGACCAGTGGGGGTAGTAGTAGCCGTGCAGACCAGTGGGGGTAGTAGTAGCAATGCAGACCAGTGGGGGTAGTAGTAGCCATACAGACCAATGGTGGTAGTAGTAGCCATGCAGACCAGTGGGGGTAGTAGTAGCCATACAGACCAGTGGGGGTAGTAGTAGCCATACAGACCAATGGTGGTAGTAGTAGCCATGCAGACCAGTGGGGGTAGTAGTAGCCATACAGACCAATGGTGGTAGTAGTAGCCATGCAGACCAGTGGTGGTAGTAGTAGCCATACAGACCAATGGTGGTAGTAGTAGCCATGCAGACCAGTGGGGGTAGTGGTAGCCATGGAGACCAGTGGGGGTAGTAGTAGCCATGCAGACCAGTTGGGGTAGTGGTAGCCATGGAGACCAGTGGGGGTAGTAGTAGCCGTGCAGACCAGTGGGGGTAGGAGTAGCCATGCAGACCAGTGGGGGTAGTAGTAGCCGTGCAGACCAGTGGGGGTAGTAGTAGCCATGGAGACCAGTGGGGGTAGTAGTAGCCGTGCAGACCAGTGGGGGTAGTAGTAGCCATGCAGACTAGTGGGGGTAGTAGTAGCCGTGCAGACCAGTGGGGGTAGTAGTAGCCATACAGACCAATGGTGGTAGTAGTAGCCATGCAGACCAGTGGGGGTAGTAGTAGCCATACAGACCAATGGTGGTAGTAGTAGCCATGCAGACCAGTGGGGGTAGTAGTAGCCATGCAAACCAGTGGGGGTAGTAGTAGCCATACAGACCAGTGGGGGTAGTAGTAGCCATACAGACCAATGGTGGTAGTAGTAGCCATGGAGACCAGTGGGGGTAGTAGTAGCCATACAGACCAGTGGGGGTAGTAGTAGCCATACAGACCAGTGGGGGTAGTAGTAGCCATGCAGACCAGTGGGGGTAGTAGTAGCCATGGAGACCAGTGGGGGGTAGTAGTAGCCATGGAGACCAGTGGGGGGTATAAAGCTGGTGAGGAGGAGTCGAAGAACAGGTCCATGAGGGGTAGTGAGAGGCCAGTGAGGAGGAGTGGTCTGGTGGTGTGTAGGTCCATGAGGGGTAGTGAGAGGCCAGTGAGGAGGAGTGGTCTGGTGGTGTGTAGGTCCATGAGGGGTAGTGAGAGGCCAGTGAGGAGGAGTGGTCTGGTGGTGTGTAGGTCCATGGGGGGTAGTGAGAGGCCAGTGAGGAGGAGTGGTCTGGTGGTTGTGTAGGTCCATGAGGGGGTAGTGAGAGGCCAGTGAGGAGGAGTGGTCTGGTGGTGTGTAGGTCCATGAGGGGTAGTGAGAGGCCAGTGAGGAGGAGTGGTCTGGTGGTGTGTAGGTCCATGAGGGGTAGTGAGAGGCCAGTGAGGAGGAGTGGTCTGGTGGTGTGTAGGTCCATGAGGGGTAGTGAGAGGCCAGTGAGGGAGGAGTGGTCTGGTGGTGTGTAGGTCCATGAGGGGTAGTGAGAGGCCAGTGAGGGAGGAGTGGTCTGGTGGTGTGTAGGTCCATGAGGGGTAGTGGAGAGGCCAGTGAGGAGGAGTGGTCTGTTGGTGTGTAGGTCCATGAGGGGTAGTGAGAGGCCAGTGAGGAGGAGTGGTCTGGTGGTGTGTAGGTCCATGGGGGGTAGTGAGAGGCCAGTGAGGAGGAGTGGTCTGGTGGTGTGTAGGTCCATGAGGGGTAGTGAGAGGCCAGTGAGGAGGAGTGGTCTGGTGGTGTGTAGGTCCGTGGGGGGTAGTGAAGAGCCCTCCTGGGACACTTCAACCATGATGGAGGAGCACAGTGTTACAGTAGGGCTGTAGAGATATTTAATTAA
>NW_021823073.1:2990526-3003026 GCF_901001165.1 Salmo trutta | reverse complement strand
TCAATTCAACTTTATTCACTAAAGCGTGAAGCTTCACCAATGTCTTCTGTTAGAAGGGTTCATCACACTGCAACGTGCGATACAGTAACAACATGTCAGACTCAAGACTTATGTGGGCTCTTCTGTCTGGCAGTTGGATTTACTCTTCAAGGGCGTTTGAGTTTCGCTAATCCTGAACATTAGCTGCACTTGTGACTGTCTGGGGCTCCACCTCTGTATTGAGGCGTTCTCCAAAGACGTTTCTGTTCAGGAATCTGGACGGCCATCTTGATCCCCGGGGTCCTAGACAGCCATGGTTGTGTCCCAAATGGAATCCTATTCCCTATATAATGCACTGCTTATGCCCCTGGTTAAAGGTTGTGCACTAAATAGGGAATAGGGTGCCATTTGGGATCAGAAACATGCCATTACATTACTGTAACTCAGACAGAGTGTGTGGGCGGGGCCAAGGAGAGAGAAAAAGAATGCCTGCCAACCCAAATTGAATTAGAGATGGGCTGATCCTAGTTCTCTAAATAGTTTCAATGTTCTAGTCTTAAAGGGGAGAGACCATGATTTATTTCTGTATCAAAAAACTATTTCTCAGATCCTCTGGTTGTTAGGATCCTCCAGTTGTTAGGATCCTCCGGTTGTTAGGATCCTCTGGTTGTTAGGATCCTCTGGTTGTTAGGATCCTCCGGTTGTTAGGATCCTCCAGTTGTTAGGATCCTCCAGTTGTTAGGATCCTCTGGTTGTTAGGATTCTTCAGTTGTTAGGATCCTCCAGTTGTTAGGATCCTCCGGTTGTTAGGATCCTCCGGTTGTTAGGATCCTCTGGTTGTTAGGCTCCTTCAGTTGTTTGGATCCTCTGGTTGTTAGGATCCTCCAGTAGTTAGGATCCTTCAGTTGTTAGGATCCTCCAGTTGTTAGGATCCTCCAGTTGTTAGGATTTTCTGGTTGTTAGGATCCTCCAGTTGTTAGGATCCTCCAGTTGCTATGATCCTCCAGTTGTTAGGATCCTTCAGTTGTTAGGATCCTCCGGTTGTTAGGATCCTCTGGTTGTTAGGCTCCTTCAGTTGTTAGGCTCCTCCAGTAGTTAGGATCCTCCAATTGTTAGGATCCTTCAGTTGTTAGGATCATCTGGTTGTTAGGATTCTTCAGTTGTTAGGATCCTCCAGTAGTTAGGATCCTCCAGTTGTTAGGATCCTTCAGTTGTTAGGATCATCTGGTTGTTAGGATTCTTCAGTTGTTAGGATCCTCCAGTAGTTAGGATCCTCCAGTTGTTAGGATCCTCCAGTTGTTAGGATCCTCCGGTTGTTAGGAGCCTCCAGTTGTTAGGATCCTCCAGTTGCTATGACCCTCCAGTTGTTAGGATCCTCCAGTTGTTAGGATCCTCCGGTTGTTAGGAGCCTCTGGTTGTTAGGCTCCTTCAGTTGTTAGGATCCTCCGGTTGTTAGGATCCTCTGGTTGTTAGGCTCCTTCAGTTGTTAGGATCCTCTGGTTGTTAGGATCCTCCAGTTGTTAGGATCCTCCAGTTGTTAGGATCATCTGGTTGTTGTGCTCCTCCAGTAGTTAGGATCCTCCAGTTGTTAGGATCCTTCAGTTGTTAGGATCCTCCAGTTGTTAGGATCCTCCAGTTGTTAGGATCCTTCAGTTGTTAGGATCCTCCAGTTGTTAGGATCCTCTGGTTGTTAGGATCCTCTGGTTGTTAGGATCCTCTGGTTGTTAGGATCCTCCAGTGGTTAGGAGCCTCCAGTTGTTAGGATCCTTCAGTTGTTAGGATCCTCTGGTTGTTAGGATCCTCTGGTTGTTAGGATCCTCCAGTTGTTAGGAGCCTCCAGTTGTTAGGATCCTCCAGTTGTTAGGATCCTTCAGTTGTTAGGATCCTCCAGTTGTTAGGATCCTCTGGTTGTTAGGATCCTCTGGTTGTTAGGATCCTCTGGTTGTTAGGATCCTTCAGTTGTTAGGATCCTCCAGTTGTTAGGATCCTCTGGTTGTTAGGATCCTCTGGTTGTTAGGATCCTCCAGTTGTTAGGATCCTTCAGTTGTTAGGATCCTCCAGTTGTTAGGATCCTCTGGTTGTTAGGATCCTCTGGTTGTTAGGATCCTCTGGTTGTTAGGAGCCTCCAGTGGTTAGGATCCTCCAGTTGTTAGGATCCTCTGGTTGTTAGGATCCTCTGGTTGTTAGGATCCTCCAGTTGTTAGGATCCTCTGGTTGTTAGGATCCTCTGGTTGTTAGGATCCTCTGGTTGTTAGGAGCCTCCAGTGGTTAGGATCCTCCAGCCCCATCAGACCCCTAGACAACAGTCTGTTACATACATGAAACTGGAGGCTTCAAGTATATTGTATCATTCTGATGAGACACTTTCACTCACAGATAAATACGGTTTTGCAGTGTCTGCTTTTTGCTCCCCCAAAAGGCTAGGATTTCCTAAGCTCCAATATGAGGTTGGCATGATTTTCTATTTCAGCGGTTGCACAAATGAGGCCTCAGAGGCAGAAAAGGAAGTGTTGCAATTTCCACATGCATTGTGGGACACAGATGTTAGTATTTCCAAGAGAAACAGACTTATATTCCTTCCACAAACTCACACATAAAAAGTAAGATGCTACTCCTTTGCATAACTTCACACATGCAGTGAGGCTGATAGTAACGTGCCCATAAGGACACATGTATGTCACAGTGGTGGTGTATTCTTGGAACGCCTGCCCTGGGGGGGCATTTAATGAGTTTCAGCTCCTGGATCCTCGGAGTAACCTCTGACATGTAGAGAGCTGCATGCTATTTCAGTCACTGTTTGACGAAACAGTGGACCACAGACCTCTTAACAATAATCAGACTCAGGAGGAGAGCCCAGCAGAGTGAGAGAGCGAGAGAGAGAGAGAGAGAGAGAGAGAGAGAGAGAGAGAGAGACAGGGAGAGAGAGAGAGAGAGAGAGAGAGAGACAGAGAGAGAGAGAGAGAGAGAGAGAGAGAGACATAGAGAAAGAGTCGGAGACAGAGTGAGAGAGAGAGTGTGTGTGTGTGTGTGTGTGTGTGTGTGTGTGTGTGTGCGTGCCCCTAAGTGTGTGGGTGTGTGCATGCTTGATAAACTCGGAGGTTACATTGAGGAGAAATATTCCACGTTCTTTCCTTTGAACAACAGCCGGACTCCCAGTGCCCGCTCCTTCACCTTCCCTCAATCCATCAATCCCCTCCTCCACCTATCAATCCCTTCATCCTTCCCCATGGAACATCTCCTCGTCTCCCTGCTTCATGCCCAGTCATGCAGGAGAGTTGATGGTAGGGACATGGGCGTGTGATGGGTTAGACAGGAACCCTTCCTTCTTACAAACCCATCGTCTCTCACACCACATTGATTTAATGACTTGTCGAGGAGACTGGACTTGTTTTCCTGCCCAGCCTTAAGGAGGAGGTTGTTGAAACGGCCACCAAATGGCCCACATAATAATGATGGTAAGGTTTGTTTTCAGGCTGACTTCAAACCAGATATGATTTGACATTCATAATGAACTATAGACCATTTTCAAGCCACAAATGACACTTTCAGGTTCAGTTTGCTGTTTGCTTACCTTTTACGACGTTCCCAACCTCAAATATACTGCTACTAAATGTGCTGCAGAGTGCACAAAACCCTTAATTAGCCAACTAGGCCAGCCAGTAAATGACAGAATTAAAAGCAGCACTTCAGCAGTATTAATAATAGATCAAAGAGGAGGGAGAGGGCCATGGTCCATGTTGTTAGATATGTTATTGATCCGTACGGGGAATTTGCATGGTGGGCACAAAGGGCTTGCACGTCTGTCTTCTGGGAAGGCAAACATTCCTCCATTTTGGATCGATGTGTATCATAGTGCATGTTGTCTGGGCGTTTAGAGGAAGTCAGGGGTTCTGAAGGACATCACAGAGACACAGATATGATACTCTATCCACAGCTTTTAGTTGGATCTCTAAGGTGTTGTGAAGCAAAGGACAGGCCTAGTATCGGAGCTCAGGTTGAAATAAATGAGTGAATGATATTGACGGGGTAGAGGATAATATTCCCCTTCCCCCATCAATACCCCCCTGATGTAGAGGATAATATTCCCCTTCCCCCATCAATACCCCCCCTGATGTAGAGGATAATATTCCCCTTCTACCATCCATACCCCCCCGATGTAGAGGATAATATTCCCCTTCCCACATCAATACCCCCCCTGATGTAGAGGATAATATACCCCTTCCCACATCAATACCCCCCCGATGTAGAGGATAATATTCCCCTTCCCCCATCAATACCCCCCCTGATGTAGAGGATAATATTCCCCTTCCCCCATCAATACCCCCCCTGATGTAGAGGATAATATTCCCCTTCCCCATCAATACCCCCCCTGATGTAGAGGCTAATATTCCCCTTCCCCCATCAATACCCCCCCTGATGTAGAGGATAATATTCCCCTTCCCCCATCAATACCCCCCTGATGTAGAGGATAATATTCCCCTTCCCACATCAATACCCCCCTGATGTAGAGGATAATATACCCCTTCCCACATCAATACCCCCCCGATGTAGAGGATGATATTCCCCTTCCCCCATCAATACCCCCCTGATGTAGAGGATAATATTCCCCTTCCCACATCAATACCCCCCCTGATGTAGAGGATAATATTCCCCTTCCCCCATCAATACCCCCCCGATGTAGAGGATGATATTCCCCTTCCCCCATCAATACCCCCCCTGATGTAGAGGATAATATTCCCCTTCCCCCATCAATACCCCCCCTGATGTAGAGGATAATATTCCCCTTCCCCCATCAATACCCCCCTGATGTAGAGGATAATATTCCCCTTCCCCCATCAATACCCCATCTTATCTATGCAGAGGAAAAGATTCCCCTTCCCCCATCTATACCCCTCCTGATGTAGAGGAAAAGGAAACATATTATTTCAAACTGCACCTCCTCCTTGACACAAATACCGGTAACAGGAATTGACCAGGTTCCTTCTCCATTTCCTGTCTCTGTTGTCAGGTGACATCAGGAGTAGGACAATGTGTGTTCTCTTGGCTACAGAAATCACTTGGCAATATGATTTGAACCGAAAACTATGGGCTTGTTTCTCTGCAAAAAAAAGTTTTGTTTTTGTTGTGAATCACGGAAGTCACATTGGCTGTCATAATGCATGTAGATGACTGTCACTTTTGTATTCTTTTCCAGATGGCATCCTAACTTCATATTCATTCACATGCTATGGAACACTCTTGGGGATAACACAGACATGTTATGCTGCAAGGAGCAGCAGTCAGAACAGAGTGTTATATGGGGAGGTTTGTATGCATAGAACACACCAACCTCACCATGTGTCTATAATTAGACCTGGTTTGTCCACAGAGGGTATAGAGACTGATAGGAATGTCTTTGCAGTTTGTACTTTATCTGTAAATCTAATGTGTGTTGGGAATAGCTGAGCTGTACTCCTTCAGGGGTGAGAAGATGCTCTGAGTCTGGTCTGAGTGGATGTCTTATCTCACCCCTAGCTGAGGAGGAAATGTTACACTACGGCTCTCTCTCTCTCTCTCTCTCTCTCTCCCTCCCTCTCTCTCTCTCTCTCCCTCCCTTTCTCCTCCCTCCCTCCCTCCCTCCCTCCCTCCCTCCCTCTCTCTCTCTCTCCCCCTCCCTCCCTCTCTTCCTCTTGTTGGACTACGTCCGTCCACCTGGGTTCAGAAGACAGGAAACAAGCTGCTCTGACCAGTCCCACGTTCCACCGAGGAGAGGAAACAGTGGAATGGAATTATTCCAGGTTGCTAAGGAACGATGGCCCTGGAAATGCCTACTATGAAATGGATGACCCACTACACACAGTTATCGCACAACATCTGGCTTGTAGGACCAATGTCCCAGGTCTGACACAGTAAAACACACCATATTCCAAGAAATAGTCATCAACTGGACTCCAATGGGTTTGCAGGCAGTGTTTTCCTCAGAACATAGAGAGCTCAACCATGGCCTCCCAGTCCATTTCTAATGGGATGTGATTGGTAAATTAACACTGTTCCTATTTAACGACTCACCGACTCCAGGTGTTGAAATAACAGAAATGCTGATGGGGCAGACTTCTAAAGGCAACAACTATTTCCCCTTTTCTCTTAGTGGACTGACATGTTTCAGCCTCCAATACCCTTCAGAACTTCTATTCAAATGTTTAGGCTACTTTATATTATCTCTATATATATTGTATATATACTGTATATATACTATATACATGTCAGTCCACTAAGAGAAAAGGGGATTAGTCCCTCACTACATGACCAGATGGATTAGTCCCTCACTACATGACCAGATGGATTAGTCCCTCACTACCATAACCAGATGGATTAGTCCCTCACTACATGACCAGATGGATTAGTCCCTCACTACATGACCAGATGGATTAGTCCCTCACTACCATAACCAGATGGATTAGTCCCTCACTACATGACCAGATGGATTAGTCCATCACTACCATGACCAGATGGATTAGTCCCTCACTACATGACCAGATGGATTAGTCCCTCACTACATGACCAGATGGATTAGTCCCTCACTACATGACCAGATGGATAAGGTCTCACTACATGACCAGATGGATTAGTCCCTCACTACCATAACCAGATGGATTAGTCCCTCACTACCATGACCAGATGGATTAGTCCCTCACTACCATGACCAGATGGATTAGTCCCTCACTACCATGACCAGATGGATTAGTCCCTCACTACATGACCAGATGGATTAGTCCCTCACTACATGACCAGACGGATTAGTCCCTCACTACATGACCAGATGGATTAGTCCCTCACTACCATAACCAGATGGATTAGTCCCTCACTACATAACCAGATGGATTAGTCCCTCACTACATGACCAGATGGATTAGTCCCTCACTACCATAACCAGATGGATTAGTCCCTCACTACATGACCAGCTGGATTAGTCCCTCACTACATGACCAGATGGATTAGTCCCTCACTACCATGATCAGATGGATTAGTCCCCCATTATGATGCATCAGATCAGATGGATTAGTCCCTCACTACCATGACCAGATGGATTAGTCCCTCACCACATGACCAGATGGATTAGTCCCCCATTATGATGCATCAGATGGATTAGTCCCTCACTACCATGACCAGATGGATTGGTCCCTCACTGCATGACCAGATGGATTAGTCCCTCACTACATGACCAGATGGATTAGTCCCTCACTACATGACCAGATGGATTAGTCCCTCACTACATGAACAGATGGATTAGTCCCTCACTACCATGACCAGATGGATTAGTCCCTCACTACATGACCAGATGGATTAGTCCCTCACTACCATAACCAGATGGATTAGTCCCTCACTACATGACCAGATGGATTAGTCCCTCACTACCATGACCAGATGGATTAGTCCCTCACTACCATGACCAGATGGATTAGTCCCTCACTACCATGACCAGATGGATTAGTCCCTCACTACCATAACCAGATGGATTAGTCCCTCACTACATGACCAGATGGATTAGTCCCTCACTACATGACCAGATGGATTAGTCCCTCACTACATGACCAGATGGATTAGTCCCTCACTACCATGACCAGATGGATTAGTCCCTCACTACCATGACCAGATGGATTAGTCCCTCACTACCATGACCAGATGGATTAGTCCCTCACTACATGCCCAGATGGATTAGTCCCTCACTACATGACCAGATGGATTAGTCCCTCACTACATGACCAGATGGATTAGTCCCTCACTACATGAACAGATGGATTAGTCCCTCACTACCATGACCAGATGGATTAGTCCCTCACTACATGACCAGCTGGATTAGTCCCTCACTACATGACCAGATGGATTAGTCACTCACTACCATGATCAGATGGATTAGTCCCCCATTATGATGCATCAGATCAGATGGATTAGTCCCTCACTACCATGACCAGATGGATTAGTCCCTCACCACATGACCAGATGGATTAGTCCCCCATTATGATGCATCAGATGGATTAGTCCCTCACTACCATGACCAGATGGATTGGTCCCTCACTGCATGACCAGATGGATTAGTCCCTCACTACATGACCAGATGGATTAGTCCCTCACTACATGACCAGATGGATTAGTCCCTCACTACCATGACCAGATGTATTAGTCCCTCACTACATGACCAGATGGATTAGTCCCTCACTACATGACCCGATGGATTAGTCCCCCATTATGATGCATCAGATGGATTAGTCCCTCACTACATGACCAGATGGATTAGTCCCTCACAACCATGACCAGATGGATTAGTCCCCCATTATGATGCATCAGATGATACTAATAAAAATTGCTGCAGATTAGCAGTCCCTGCTAATCTCTCTTTGTAATGAGATGAATGAGTTGAGCGATAGTAAAGCTGTTTGTTTCATGTCTCCAAGGAATACCAACACACTTTAATTCATTCAACATTTGAGGATACGTTGTTGTTCTACTGTGTTAAGCCGACAGGCATCATATTGCATAACATCCCAACATTCCCCTCAAAATCTTACTTCCCTTGTGGATTGTTAAGAGTCCCCTGTCATCCTTATAGCTTCCTACTTTGATCTGGTTACAGGTCTGACACTAATATATATTAGCCTCTCCTCTACGTTCCAGAGGCTTCCTACACGCTGTTAGGGGTACAGCCCTAAAGGCTCCTTACTCCCTTTATAGTGCACTACTTTCAACAGGGGACCATAGGGCCCTGTTCATAAGGAGTGCACTATATAGGGAATAGGGTGCCGTTTGGGACGAAGCCAGGGGGATCGGCTCAGCTATCTAAATTAAAGCTGGAGGGTGGCGAGGGTGTTCTGCAGCTTACCAAACACAGTCAGCTCAGCCCTGTCAGTCTGTCACACAGGACTCAATGTTGGACTGACAGCTTGGTAATAGTCAAATTTGCTGACAAGACAAGCACCTCAGGTTTGGGAAAAATAAAGTTAATTCTGTGAATTTATTTGCATCAGCAACTTTTTATGTAACTTCTAAAACAGGTAAATCATCAGAATAATATTAACACACACCAGACACACAGACACACATGGTAACACAGACACATGGTAACACAGAGACATGGTAACACAGAGACATGGTAACACAGAGACATGGTAACGTAGAGACATGGTAACACAGAGACATGGTAACACAGAGACACATGGTAACACAGAGACATGGTAACAAAGAGACACATGGTAACACAGAGACATGGTAACACAGACACACATGGTAACACAGAGACATGGTAACACAGAGACACATGGTAACACAGAGACATGGTAACACAGAGACATGGTAACACAGAGACATGGTAACACCGAGACATGGTAACACAGAGACACATGGTAACACAGAGATACATGGTAACACATGGTAACACAGAGACACATGGTAACACAGAGACACATGGTAACACAGAGACACATGGTAACACCGAGACACATGGTAACACATGGTAACACAGAGACACATGGTAACATAGAGACACATGGTAACACAGAGACACATGGTAACACAGAGACACATGGTAACACAGAGACACATTGTAACACATGGTAACACAGAGACATGGTAACACATGGTAACACAGAGACATGGTAACACAGAGACATGGTAACACAGAGACACACGGTAACACAGAGACACATGGTAACACAGAGACACATGGTAACACAGAGACACATGGTAACACAGAGACACATGGTAACACATGGTAACACAGAGACACATGGTAACACAGAGACACATGGCAACACAGAGACACATGGTAACACCGAGACACATGGTAACACATGGTAACACAGAGACACATGGTAACATAGAGAACCATGGTAACACAGAGACACATGGTAACACAGAGACACATGGTAACACAGAGACACATTGTAACACATGGTAACACAGAGACACATGGTAACACAGAGACACATGGCAACACAGAGACACATGGCAACACAGAGACACATTGTAACACAGAGACACACGGCAACACAGAGACACATGGTAACATAGAGACACACAGTAACACAGAGACACATGGCAATGCCAGAGACACATGGCAACACAGAGACACATGGCAACACAGAGACACATGGTAACACAGAGACACATGGTAACACATGGTAACACAGAGACACATGGTAACACAGAGACACATGGTAACATAGAGACACATGGTAACACAGAGACACATGGCAACACAGAGACACATGGCAACACAGAGACACATGGTAACATAGAGACACATGGTAACACAGAGACACATGGCAACATAGAGACACATGGCAACATAGAGACACATGGTAACACAGAGACACATAGTAACATTATTAAACATTCATGGATTGTGGTTATATGCTAGAGCTGTGTTCTGTGTATAGTAATGTTTTCATTCCATTGTATAGTTCATACAGACTAACCAGGGCTGTGTTGTATAGTTCATACGGACTAACCAGGGCTGTGTTGTATAGTTCATACGGACTAACCAGGGCTGTGTTGTATAGTTCATACAGACTAACCAGGGCTGTGTTGTATAGTTCATACAGACTAACCAGGGCTTTGTTGTATAGTTCATACAGACCAACCAGGGCTGTGTTGTATAGTTCATACAGATTAACCAGGGCTGTATTGTATAGTTCATACGGACTAACCAGGGCTGTGTTGTATAGTTCATACGGACTAAACAGGGCTGTATTGTATAGTTCATACAGACTAACCAGGGCTGTGTTGTATAGTTCATACAGATTAACCAGGGCTGTATTGTATAGTTCATACGGACTAACCAGGGCTGTGTTGTATAGTTCATACGAACTAAACAGGGCTGTATTGTATAGTTCATACAGACTAACCAGGGCTGTGTTGTATAGTTCATACAGATTAACCAGGGCTGTATTGTATAGTTCATACGGACTAACCAGGGCTGTGTTGTATAGTTCATACGGACTAAACAGGGCTGTATTGTATAGTTCACACAGACTAACCAGGGCTGTATTGTATTGTTCATACAGACCAACCAGGGCTGTGTTGTATTGTCCACACAGACCAACCAGGACTGTATTGTATTGTTCATACAGACCAACCAGGGCTGTGTTGTATAGTTCATACAGACTAACCAGGGCTGTATTGTATTGTTCATACAGACCAACCAGGGCTGTATTGTATTGTTCATACAGACCAACCAGGGCTGTATTGTATAGTTCATACAGACTAACCAGGGCTGTATTGTATTGTTCATACAGACCAACCAGGGCTGTATTGTATTGTTCATACAGACCAACCAGGGCTGTATTGTATTGTTCATACAGACTAACCAGGGCTGTATTGTATTGTTCATACAGACCAACCAGGGCTGTATTGTATTGTTCATACAGACTAACCAGGGCTGTATGAGTTTCTGTTGGTCCATTTGGTCTCCCTCCCTCCCCCATATGATCGTTGGAGGCTAACCTCCCCATCGCACACTGTCTGAGTGGGAGAGGGGTCTGCTCTGGGCAACACACACACACACACACACACACACACACACACACACACACACACACACACACACACACACACACAAGCCTCTGGGTGTGAAAGGCTGGCTGCTTCCCTCACCCCAACACATTCACATGATGCTGTGACATTTCAGGCCCTCTGCGGATAATGCTTTTGCAATGTCTGATGGGGGATATGTGTGTGCGTGCACGTGTGTGTGGGTGTGTGTTTGTGTGCGTGCGTTTGTGCTCGTGTGTGTGTGTGCGTGTGTGTTTCTGCGATGTGTGTGTCTGCTCGTGCATGTGTGTAAACGACTTCGTACCTATCGTGTTTACAGAATGTGACAAGCAAATCTATAAAGGACATCAACCAACGTGGAAAAATAAATGTTCAGTCAATGGGGTGGAATTCTACTGCCTGGCTTTGAGTCGAAAATTATATTTTCTGAAACATGTGACGGAAATGACAGATCTAGGTCAGAGACCCAAGTCCAGGAAGAACTGTGACAATTTGTCTCGAAACGGTTACAAATACTCTCTAAAATAAAGGACGATCTCTTTTATACGTTTATTATTTGTCTTACGTAAGGGACACAAAAACATGTTGTAAATCGTAAATTGCTTGTAAATTGCACATCTGAAACGATATTTTATTTACAGTAATAAACTGTGTCTTTTGCCAGCAGATGCATAGGGGTGTGGGGACAAGTCACTGTAACTAAGTGTGTCATCTGCTTGTAGATGCTGTTATGAATTGTCACACAGTTGTCGAGTCTCATCTGGTTATGCCTGTGGGTTGTGACCACTGGTTCTTCTGTAATGACTAAGTCCATTCTGTCAACACTGTATAGAGTTTGGCTTCTGCTTGATAATACCACCAACTGAAAGCCTGGTGTAAGGCCTGGAAGACTTAGGAACTGAATCGCCCAACGTATATACACACACACACACACACACACACACACACACACACACACACACACACACACACACACACACACACCACACACACAC